>NW_015547636.1:178117-186584 GCF_001515605.1 Sinocyclocheilus anshuiensis
TTCCGTCAGTCTTAGTACACGATGTAACTACAGAAGAGTCAAGTTATTTTTCCATTCCAAAGATAAAATCCAACCCAAATCTACGAACATATTCAGGTAACTAGTGAAAACACTCCATTAAGATGACTAGCTGCACCTCAAAATAGGTTAGCTAAATGGAAACATTGTGCATTATGATTGAGTTTTTAGCTTGATTCACTAAATAGTTAGACCACTGCAGTTCAGTTGGTGACAGTTCAATAGGGTTGAAAGCATCCAGTCATCTCATACTATTGAAATAAATGTTACATTTATCAGTATAGGCTATTGTAATAAATATTTGAGAAATCATTGTTGTGTCTGATTGTATTAGTGGCTACAGACACACATATTTAATTGTTTGATCAAACTTATTGCTATGGGGACAATTAGTCGTTAGGGACATCATGTCAAGCCTCTCTAAATTCTAAGCCCTTGTATCAATATGCCTAATTATGTTCTTGAATCAAATAAAGACCAGTCTCAATTTAATATGCACAAAAAATGTCAACAGGAGACTCTGAAATACCCAAATGTAAAATTACTAAAATAACTTAATCATCAACAATCATATTCACAATGCTTAGGCTATCTGCCAATCACAAAACTACATAGGCTATAGTTTACAAAAATCTTCAAAAATAAAGTTTGAATGGAGTCTGCAAGATTTAATAACCATGGCCTGGCGAAAAAAACATGAACGCTGAAAAGTAAGTGCGGATGAAAACTGAACACGCCCAAGTCTCCGCACAGGAGCAACGGAACATTCCCACGCTTGTCCATGTCCAAAAACTGCACACATCAAGTTACACTTTTACTCTAGCACATTAACATAATGAGTAAACACAACTACTATTAATTAGCACAACAATTAACGCGCTGAGGTGCATGTGTGTGACCCCATTAATGCACCTGATCCTGCGCGCAAATCTGGGCGAGGACACTCACAGCTCCAAACACTGCCAACCGCACTGAGATCAGTGGTCAGACTTTATACAGCACGATAAGAATGTGTTAAAAAATAAAGATTTTTATTTATATATGAATTAAAAATCACTTAAAAACCAGAGCCACAATATAAAAATGTCAATTGCACAAGTACTCAAAACATTCACAAATTCAGACCTTGCTGCCGAAATAACGCACGCAAACCAATAAAACTTTACATTTCTGCACACGGCGCGAGTACATAACAGCACACTGTCGCTGCAGACCATGTGCTGCATGCAAACAGAGCTGCTCCTCGATGCAGCTGTTCAGTCGAAGCGCCTCGCGACCACAACATCTGCATCTTTATCTGCCCGTTTCTAAATACCTGAGAGGATGCTGGAGTCTCTGCCATCCACGTGCGTCCCTCTGCATCATCTCACGAGCATCTCCAGAGCGTCTTTAGTCCTTCATCGAGCTGCATGACTGTCTTCTGCTCATCGATCCCAGATCATCATAATCATCGCCTGTTCTTCAACACACACCCCCGTGTTTACACGGCATGCTGTAATACCAGCCCCTCTACACCCTCCATCTGCAAGGGCTGGAGATTTTATCCTGACTTGATCTACACACAGGGACCAAACCAATCACATTTCATCCACATTTAGTGGTTTGTGTCTCGTTTAACCCGTTCAGTGCCACAGTACTGGGAAACAAATATATAGTGAATATCTATCTGTCTATATAAATATATAACATGTATACAAAAAACTTTTATTATTTATTTTATTGAATTAAACCAATATTTAAATAAAAACCATCATACTATAAAATGTGCCAACATATATATATATATACACACACATACATTTCTGAATAATTTA
Organism: Sinocyclocheilus anshuiensis; assembly: GCF_001515605.1. Lineage (NCBI taxonomy): Eukaryota > Metazoa > Chordata > Actinopteri > Cypriniformes > Cyprinidae > Sinocyclocheilus > Sinocyclocheilus anshuiensis. The sequence goes on from NW_015547636.1 coordinate 179,950, forward strand.
TTACATTTAAGAAATTATTAAAGTGCCCTATTATGGATTTTTGAAAATTACTTTTTATGCAGTGTAACACTGCTCTAAGTGAATGAAAACATCCTGCAAAGTTTTAAATCTGAAAGTGCACCGTGTATAAAGTTATTGTCTCCATGAAATTTTTGTTATAGGGTAGGGTTTTTAAAAAACATTTAATAAACGAACATGCAGTCTTCTCACAAACTGTGTAGATGCAAATCAGTGTTAATTTTTAGTATAACTGATATGTTTGTTAACATTTTGAATTATATTTTATTTTTGTATATTTTCCTCTAACTTTAATTTTAGTTACATTTTGTCCTTTTTATTCGTTTTTTTTTTAACATATAGTTTTTGTTTTTTATGATTAGAAATGTTGCCTTGAAAAAGAGCTGAAATAAAATGTGTTTAAGCTTTTTATTTTCTGTAACGAGAATGTTTTTATGGTTATAGTTTTAGTTAACGACACTGTCATTTTTTTCCAAATTGTAAATGAAACCGATAATTGGAACATATTTTACATGAAAATACTACACTGTAAAAAAATGAATTTGTAAATAAAATGAAGATATTAAAGTGCCCTATTATGGATTTTTGAAAATTACTTTTTATGCAGTGTAACACTGCTCTAAGTGAATGAAAACATCCTGCAAAGTTTTAAATCTGAAAGTGCACCGTGTATAAAGTTATTGTCTCCCAAAAGAAAGAGTCGACTCTGAATCATTGAAAGTCGTTTTTAAAACGAATCCCAAGCCGTTTCATGTTGACGTCAACATGAAACATTAGCATATTGCTGCCCACTTGTTGGTCTGAATGAAGATGCAAATTCATTCTTTGCCACTAGGTGCCGCTTTTGGGGAGGTAAAAATAGCAGTTTCCCCGGTAAGGCTGTACACAAAGCAGCACTGTGCTTACAAACACTGCTTTATCACGCATGATGAAATGGAAATGAGACCAATCACCGCAGATTAGCGTCAAGCAAATGAGGGGTTTGGAAAAAATGAATCATTGAGCGAATCTTTTGGGAGTCGTTGTGCAAGTAAGGTATATATACTGGTCTTATTAGACTTCTCTGGCATCTAACTATCCAGTAAGTTAAACAGTGACTCAAAAAACCTCGCCGGAGACATCAAGTCGTTTCTGAAGTTTATGCTTCAACTGTGAAACTGTAAAAATATACAAAAAACAATTAAAGTATACACCATAATTATATCAAAATAACATTCTTATATGTATCACACAATATATTCAACACTGCGTACTCACAGACATTGCGTCTAACAGAAGAAAGAAGATATTTCAGAATGAGCCTCGCACAGAACAGCTACAACATTCTGCTGACTCACTGCAGTACTGCTCAAACTTCCTGCTTCTTGAACTATGTGACTGCTTTTCAAAATTAAAGTCCTCACTTGAGTAGACATATACAAAATAATAAATTCAATGAAAAATCTAAATCAATTCTGTCCTGAACAATCCCCGCCTGGGATTTTAAGAATTCCAAAAATTATAACTTGTCATCAGGTGACAGAAGAAGGATAAGTTCGGAGATAGGACGTGACAGAATTTTTTGAATGCCATCTTTAGTGACTTTAACATCAGCTTTCCTCACCAATCCATCTTTGCTTGGTGAAGTTTTTACAACGATTGCCATTGGCCACTCATTTCTGTTAACTTGAATGTTCTTTACCAAGACAATATCCCCCTCTTTTAGAACAGTTTTTTTGTCTTGCCACTTTCGTCGGGATTGCAAAGTACTAAGGTATTCTTTTTTCCATCTTGTCCAGAAGATGTCGGCTAACCTTTGTACTTGTTTCCATTCTTCCTTCAGCAACTCATTATTCCCAAAGTCTCCAGGTGGGGGAGGTGTTGCACCTGTCTTCTGTGTCAAAAGAGTGGCAGGGGTGAGAATAAAGGGAAATTCTGGGTCAGAGGACACTGGGATTAAAGGCCGTGAATTCATCACTGCAGTAACTTCCGCCATGAATGTTGTTAAGACTTCGTGTGTGAGATGGGAAGATTTCTCATTAAGAAGCATACAGTCAAGAATGCGACGAGCAATCCCGATCATTCACTCCCAGTGACCACCCATATGAGATGCGTGAGGTGGATTGAATTTCCAGGTGCAATGTTGTTACTTCAGATATTTCTGAACATCCTCTGAACTGACACTAGATTCATCCATTTTGAGTTCTCGAGAAGCTCCAACGTAATTTGTGCCACGATCTGAATGTAGTTGTTTAGCTGGCCCTCTGATAGCAAAAAATCTCCTTAGGGCATTGATGAAACTACTAGAGCTCATTGCTTCAATTACTTCGATGTGGACAGCTCTTGTGCACATACATGAAAACATAACTGCCCACCTTTTGTAATTAGTTTGACCTCCTCTGGTCTTACGGGCAGTCACTTCCCATGGTCCGAAAACATCAACACCCACATATGATGCTCATTTTTTAGCAAGTTGTCCACAAATTCCAGGAAGTGTGCTTTCATTTGCGGTCGCTTGTTCAGAGTGTCTCAGTGCAAGAAGACGTTTCAATGCATAGTCTTTGTTGTTAGGTAGACTTTGTCTGGGCTCACGAAAAGGTAACGGAGCAACCCAACTATTGCAGCTGTCTTGGAAGACCTCTTTGTCCATGATCTGGAGAAACCTAGCAACTTTCAGTTCTATTTCTCTTTTAGTGTATGCTGCTCTGGCTTGTGCGGCTTTTGCTTTCGCCTTGAAAAGAGCTATGCTGGCACTTGAGTGACGACTGGGTCCCCTCGAAGAACGACTGGATGCTTTAGAGGAACGTGTGCCATCGGCTGTGTTATTAATTCTGAGCTTGATGCCTGATTACTGACCCTTCTCTGGCATCTCAAGGGTTAAACCGCAGCCATAATCCATAAAGCCTTGTTGGAGATTATGAATCGGTGGATAAATCAGCTTCCCATTCAATATCTCTGCTTGAGTTTGATCTGTTAATGGTTTCCGTCCTCAACACAGGCCTGAAATCCTGCACAAAAATTCAAAAGCTGACGTCATAATACAAAATAATTTAAAAGAATAAGAAAACATAACCATGAAATGATAAAATCGAGCCTCTTTTAATGCAAAGTTTTCTATATTTGACAGACTTCGCTCACTCTATAACTGGCAGATCCGTTGAAAGCACACACACGCTAAAATAGGAGGATATGAACATCAGACTGTGGCTGAATGCGAAAGCCTGATATCAGACGGAAGGCCACTGGGGTCACTTCCGTATGGAAACAAAGCAGCTAATTCAGATCGATGCACAACACTATGAATGAGACTCTCTCGCTGCATAACCCATAGGAACTGACTGCAGGTGTCCCCAAGAGTCACAGCAAATATAGAAATATACGTTTTTGTCTTCCATAGTAGAAACTGTAAAGTCTTTGAAGAAAGAAGAAAAGACTCAAAATGATCCATTCATAAGTATCTGCTGTTATCTGCACGCGCCGCTAAATTAAGAGAATGAGGTCCTCTGGTGGAATACTCTTGAAATGACAAAGAACGATACTTGCATCAGGGGTTTCAAATAATATGATCATCCTCTTGCTAGGAAACTTTTCCCAAAATATAAAGCCTCCTGTATATTTTCATGCATAAAGACCAAATTATACTGAGAGACAAAAACATCGAGCATTATATTATACATGTAGTTTTTGAATAAATAATTGCATTTTATTTCACCACTGTACTAAATCCAAAACAAATGATTAAAAATTGTTCTGGAAATGTACATAAGTTGAGAGCATATCTAATACATGTTTGTTAACTCAATATTAGAGAACTCCTGGATGCATAAACATTTTCAATTCAATCTGAATTTATATTTATATACTTGACATTTGGTTTTTAACTAAATTAAAATCTTACTGTTACAAATGCTGTCAGCTGAATTATCATAAATTCGGACAAGTCAAATTCAGTACATACATCACATTAAATCATAATTAACTGCAAGTTACCACATCAAAATAAAATACATAAGACAAAATCTTTTTTTTTTTTGTCCTTCCTACATTTTTCATGGACTAAAGGTTTGAAAACCTCTGCATTACATCATGGATCAAGAATGATTCTGATTGTCACTTCAGACAGAAAAAAAGTTTATTTTACGCACCCTTCATAAAAATCCTACTTTACAGCGTTTCAAAAACTGAACTCGTGGTTAAACAGACCAAAAGAACAAGATAGGATTTACAATACAGAGATGCCCTCAGAAACACCTCTAGCTTGCATCCTCTATTTATAAATAATTTCAGACTATGTATATTTTACAGCTTATTTTGTACAGATCTCCAGGGGTAGAGGTAAAAAAAAAATCAGCTTTAAACATTTTAATTCAAATCATTCAGGAATGAAAAACAAAACTGTGCACTGAAATAAAAACTAGTCAAATGTTAACTGCATTGATTCATCTCCTAGGCAGAATTACAATATAGGTAAACCGTATAAAGGCCGATCAGTGAAATGTCCTCTGGTCGGATGTCTACTGTAAGCTGGGAATAATACACACAACAGCAAAAATGCACACAGATGCACTGCGGATTGCTGTGCCATTAGTTGCACTTTATCATGCGTAACACAATTCAGTCACATGAAAGCAGGTGTGATTACCAACAGGACAAAAAAAGACCAGAGTGCATCTTCCGTTGCATAAAAATACTCACGTGATGAGAATCCTGGAAAAAAAAAAAAGACGTAAAACCACACATTATGAAAGATAGTGTGCTTGCTTTGGGGTAAAAATTAAATACAGTATATATAAATAAATAAAAAACAGACGATTTTTAAAGGTTGAATGATTTTGGTTTAAAATTGACTTCAAACTACTTTAAGTTTGAACGTACAACCCCAAATTTAGCACAACAAAGGCAGTTCAGAACACAGAAACAGGAAGCCCGTTCTTGCCACACAACAAAAAAATTAATACGTAACTGTGACTTTATCTCACAATTCAGCCTTTTTTTCCCATCAGAATTGAGAGACTAACTCAGAATTCTAATGTTCTTCCTTGCAATTCTGTTTTATTGTTTCCACCACAAAATAAAAAATGTTTAATTCTATTTTCTTGCAATAGCGAGTTTATATTCCACAATTCGGACTTCTCAGAATTTTGAGTTTATATCTTGCAATTCTGCTTTTATATCTTGCAATTACAAGAAAAATCATCTGAATTATGATATATGCACAACAAAAAGTTGCAATTACCTTTTTAATTTTTTTATCCCATGGCGGAAACAAGCTTCTATGCATTTCATCGTACTACAGTAACCTTACAATAAACTACAATAAGGGCACCTGGTTGGTTTAAGGTTTAAATTGGTCCATAAAATGATTGAGAGGTAGTTTAAATGAGAACTGAATGTATTTATGTCCTAATCCCAACTGGAGAGCAATGGAAAGAAGGGATTTTGGAAAAACTCAAGTGTTTCGCGAGTCCTTTTTCGAAGGTTGTGTCACTAACTTCTAAAAAGAAAACAAAAAAAAAGAAGCACCATTTTAGATGTTGATTCATCATGAGGTCAGAAACAGCTCTGACTGCACTATAAGAACTGGTGGAAGAGTCTCTCGAACTACTTACAGATGTTCAAAAACTTTCTCCGTGTAAATTCTCCGTTCAACCCTCCACAGGCTGTGCGCATTTCGGACACTGGTCCTCGTCCTTGGGAATGAGCAAATCGCACAGAGCCGCTCGCACGCTCATTCTGGGCTCCCACGGCGAACCCACGTGGAAGTTCTGGTAGCCCTGACACACTCCCAGCCCCTCCAAGTCCAGCAAGAGCGACACCACGTCATCGACCGTCTCGAGGCAGGTGGGGTGGCGCGAGTAGATGGCGTGCATCAGCAGCAGAGGCTGGTTCTGAACGCTGACCTGGTAGAAGAAGCCCTTCTCGATCTGGACCACCGTGTCAGCCATGGTGGAGAGTTTGGAGCACTGCAGGAGCTGGAGGACGGGGCCTTTGGCCATGACGCCCACCCAGTGAGCGGGCAGCACGGTCTGGCCTAGGGAAGTGAACAGCTCCATCAGTCCTTGGTCTCGGTCGCAGTCGTTCTCTCCTCCCGCCAGACTGAAGATCTGAGTGATCTACGAAAGCAGACGTGACATTTGCATGGTGTGACATGGTTGGTAGCTGTTGACTGCGCTGAAGGCATCTTAAAAGCATCAATCAATAAGGGTTCGATTTTTTTTTTTTTTTTTAAGTATACAACGGACGATTTAGACCAGGGGTTTCAAACTCAGTTCCTGGAGGGCCGGAGCCCTGCAGAGTTTAGAATCAACCCTAATTAAACACACCTGATCCAACTAATCAAGTCCTTCAGGCTTATTTGAAAACGGCATGTTTTGTGTGTTGGGCTCCGGCCCTCCAGGAACTGAGTTTGACACCCCTGATTTAGACACTTTTGGGCACTTAAAAAAAATGTCCGAATTTCACTGTATACGATAACAAAAAATATCAAAACATAAAACCAAAAGAATATAAAAAAAATATCAGTAAAGAAAATATGAACGGGTGATTTTTAGTGGATGTATGAGGTGAGTTCTCAAGTTTACAAAGGTATAAGAATAACCAAAGGTGTAAAAAAAAAAAAAAAAAAAAAACAAATAACC
>NW_015547636.1:186910-187230 GCF_001515605.1 Sinocyclocheilus anshuiensis
AATCACATCAACTATGAAGATGATCCACTAATAAACAGGGGTGCACGTACGTTTTTTTCTCTCAAGAGAACCTGGTGATTTGGTTTGGTCCTCACACTGCACATAGAGTAACATATGCTGTGTCCCAATGTGCCTACTTATACTACGCCCTTAAAGTATGTACTTTGGTGAAGAAAAAGTACACGCTTTTGAGTGTGTAGTAGAAGAGTAGGGAAGCTTTGGGACATACTACATCACACAATTTTACACTTTAAAGGGGTCATATGATGCGATTTCAAGTTTTCCTTTCTCTTTGGAGTGTTACAAGCTGATTGTGCATA
>NW_015547636.1:187692-197653 GCF_001515605.1 Sinocyclocheilus anshuiensis
AAAGGAGGGGGCTTTGTTGAAAACGACGTGTTTGAGAGAGGCGGGGCATAGAGGACATACAATAATGTACAGTATTTGAAAAATAATGTGTTTTTTGAACATTAATGCATGTCAACATATTCAGTTACACCAAATACACAAAATAATGATCTTTAAAAAAGCATCATATGACCCCTTTAAAGGACCGCTCTGTGTCACCTGTTACACGCACCATCACTGTAAACTGGCCTGTCAATCATCTTGCCACAGTTAACATCCTCCACATTTCATTTAACTTCACTTCCTAACGTACTGGAGAGAAAAGAAGTAGCTTGTTGATCTGCCAGTCGCGGGTCTTTCATGCGGAGAACATTTAAAGGTTAACGACCAAATGGATGTTTATAAAAGTTCACATTGCTGTTGCAGATGAAATATAACAAGGATAACATTAAATAATATTTTTTTTACCAGGTTAAATGTTGATTATTAGTAACTCAAACCCCTTTTTGTAAACCTCTCTACCTAACCGTCAATCACGCGCATCTGCCACATTTATAGTTTTTCTAATGCGTTTTAATCGTGTTTGTAGTTCTGCACGTAATCCTTCGCCAAAGCGCAATGGATTGTGGGCAATTTTAGCCATTAGAGTGTGCACGGATCCACACTTCAAAAATCGACCTGAAATAGTAGACCATCCTATTTGGGACTTTTGGCATACTCTTTTTAACATACTATGCTTTGGGAGACACTTATTCTAATCTCACATACTATTTAGGATTGATAGTATGAACATTGGGACGCAGGGTGAGTATCATTAGGTGTGTTCGACTTGAAGCGGCACTGCAAAGACCGATCAGTGTATGACATCAAAGTACCGCGAGAACTAGGCCCTGTCTCAAATCGCACCCTAAACCCTTGCGGTCTTCCTCTGAGGCCTTGTCCCAAATGGCAAGAAAACGAAGCATTTGAGAGAGGCGGGGCATAGAGGACCTACAATAATGTACAGTATTTGAAAAATAATGTGTTTTTTGAACATTAAAGCATGTCAACATATTCAGTTACACCAAATACACAAAATAATGATCTTTAAAAAAGCATCATATGACCCCTTTAAAGGACCGCTCTGTGTCACCTGTTACACGCACCATCACTGTAAACTGGCCTGTCAATCATCTTGCCACAGTTAACATCCTCCACATTTCATTTAACTTCACTTCCTAACATACTGGAGAGAAAAGAAGTAGCTTGTTGATCTGCCAGTCGCGGGTCTTTCATGCGGAGAACATTTAAAGGTTAACGACCAAATGGATGTTTATAAAAGTTCACATTGCTGTTGCAGATGAAATATAACAATAAATAAATATTTTTTACCAAGATAAATGTTGAATATTAGTAACTCAAACCCCTTTTAGTAAACCTTTCTACCTAACCATCGATCGCGCGCATCCGCCATGTTTGTAGTTTTTCTAACGCGTTTTATTCGTGTTTGTAGTTCTGGACTGAATCCTTCACCAAAGCGTAATGGATTGTGGGCAATATTAGCCATTAGAGTGTGCACGGATCCACACTTCAAAAATCGATCCACACCTCAAAAATCGACCTGAAATAGTAGACCATCTGGGGACTTTTGGCATACTCTTTTCAACATACTATGCTTTGGGACACACTTATTCTAATCTCACATACTATTTAGGATGGATAGTATGAACATTGAGACGCAGGGATAGTGTGACCCATTAAATATAACTATAAAAAATTAATTAATAATAGTGATAATATTATTGCACTTTAGTTAGTTTTTTTTAAATAAAATAATAAAGTGTGATAATTATATTTTAAAACAAAAAGGGAGTATTAAATACAAATACAATTAGTAAACTTAAAAATATTTACTACTTCTTATTTCTATTTTTTTATATGAATTTTCATCATTTTCAACCTTAAAATCAGCAGGCTTTTATTTTGGCGGGTTGCCGGCAAGTAAGTAGAGCATCAGTGAATGAAATGCCACAGTTTTGCATTGTGCTTTGAAAACGGCAGCTGGTAGCCTAGATTTATGCTTTCAATTTGAATAGAAATCTTATACAGTACAGTTTGTCGATCTAAAATGGTAATTGTGCATTAACAGCTGTCATCTATGTCGGTACGCAAATGCGCTGTCAGAACTTATTTATACAGCGCATTTTTAATTTTGGTCACGCATGCGGACCTGCGGACCACTTATGTGCACCCCTGTTTATAAACACAGTGACAAAAATGCATAGTCCTTTTATTAAATTAATAGATAATAAATAAAACCTCCTTTTTGTGAAATAGTTTACTTGAAAGTGTGCTTGTGCTTTAAAATAAATGTCACTTAGATATTTTGCTATATAATGATGTTCAAGTTTGTCTGAAAATAAAAGGCTGCATATGCAAAGAAAGGACAAAAAAAAACATATATATAAATTAAATAATAAAAAATAATACTGTAAAAAATTAGTAATATTTAAAGAATTATTTATAGAAATTAAAGTGATAAAATGTAATAAAAAATAATTCAAATGTAAGTTATAAAAGGAATAAATTATTTAAAATTATAGGAATTAATGAAAGAAATTAATACATTCGTTCAGCAAACATGCATGTAACTGATCAAAATTGATAGTAACGACTTTTATAATGTTACAAATCATTCCTATTTCAAATAAATGCTGTTTTTTTAACTTTCTATTCATCAAATAATCCTGAAAAATGTATCATGATTTCCACAAAAATTTTTGATCAAATAAATGCAGCATTGGGGAGCAGAAGAGACTTTAAAAGCCATTAAAACCTTTGAACAGTACTGTTTTCAGTAGCAGTGAATCCAGACTCACCACCGGCGTGGGCTCCAGTTGAAATTCTGACACATGCTGTTCTGTGTTCTGAGGTTCTTCTGTGTAATGTGATGGTGGTGAACCCACTCTCACCATCTCAATCTGAAGAAAACCATTCTGAGTCACATCGTCCCCCATCGGCAGAGAGCTGATAACCTCACCCATCGGCACTGGATTGCTGTTACACAGAGGTACTGATCCAAGCATATGAGGTGCTGCCGGCACACCTGACACGTTGTAGTATAATCCCTGTGAAACACAAATATCCCCTTTCAATGGCCACCAACACAAACCATACATAACTGGATGTAGCAAAATTGAACTTCCTCTGGAAAAACTGCTGACTGGCTGAAAAAAAAGAGCTTAAGAAGTTAACCTGAACTAACAATGAAAAATAATTGTAAAGCATTTATTTCTCTCAGTTCATAATAATGGCAACCTTTACATTATTAAAATCCAAAGTTTTTTTTCTGTTCATGTTAATGAATGGACCTGAGCTAACATGAATTAACAATGAACAGTTGTACTTATATTAATTAATGTTAACTAATGCCCGGTTCAGACTACAAGATTTTAGCCCGATTTTGCCACGATTTGCTTGACGTAGGGTGTCATGGGGATTCGTAAACGACAATGGGCTTCGGGACACAAGTTTCCATCTTTTCAGCACGTGTAGTGTGTCATAGTGGACGACAACCGATTCCACGTCTGCGATGCTTCACGACATCACGACAGAAACACTAGCATTTTTTTTCCGTCATCCACGACGAGTTCTGTCACATTGAGTTAATATTAGTTAATGCATTAATTAACATTAACTAATTAACCTTATTGTAAAGCGTTACTGCTTTAAGGGCTCCCTGCAGTTCCTCGTTAAAATAAAATTGGTTTAATGTTTAAAAACAAACATTTTAAGACGACCATTAATAGTAGTATTGTAAAAACATTTTGGCCAAATTGTGCAGCCCTACAAACAAGCACAGCAAACCTGGATTTGTGTTATATTTTTTGAAATAAAACTGACATTTTTCTAAACATTTCTAAAATGTTTGTTTATTTTAAGGCTTGTAACTCTTTATTCTAGATTTGTTAATGCCTATGAAACTAATTTCAGAACCAAGGCTAGAAAATGATGTAGAAAATCTTACCTGAGCACTTAGTCCAGAGGTGTTTGAGTACATCTCATTAGACACCATCACTGACCTCTCACTGCCCAAAATATCAGGATCCTAGAAAAATAGTTAACAAAACACTCAGCAAGATAATATAACATTAAATACATTCATGAAAATAAATTCATATTTCTGGATTGAATTACATGGTTGATGGTGACTTTGGTGTAATGCTGCAATCTCCTCATATTGAAATAACCATATTACTGACAACTCATAAAAACCATTAACTTCATTGTTAATCCCATATCCACAAGCTGGAAACAAGTTGTGAAATTAATGGCAGCTCTGACGTCTCTCACTTGACCGTTGTGATGCCATGTGACCAAAATGGGGGCAGTTTCAACACACATTTCTATAATGGCATTTTATTATAGCCACAGTTCTATACCCTTACTTGTTCCTACACAAGCAGTTAGTTGTGAATGAATGTAGTGAGAAAATTTACCGTCATCAACAACAAATTAGCACATGGACCCATTTCGCTATCCCGTAGAAACGAATCATTTAGTTTAACAGCTCAAGAGCTGTGAGCTTGTAATTCTGGTAATTCCGTCTCGAGGTGAAAGCAGCATAAAACTACACTGTTTTAGTGACTGGTTGTGCAACATTTAAAAATCAGAAACCTCCTCTGTGATGGACGGTTCGTCATCATCAATCACGGCCTCAACGAACGCATCTTCTTCATCTTCCTTAAAAGTGTAATTCCATTTCCTCCTTCCTCCCTTCCTGCCATTCATCTTATAATGCCTCAAGTCTTCTTCATCATCATCCTTTACAGACACTTCGTCCTCATCCTCCCAAGGGTTGCTTCCGAATTTCCTTTTTCTTGGTCTCCCGCGTCTCTTGAGCTTGGGCTTCACATTTTTCCTTCTTCGTGGAAGAGATGGATTTAGCATTCCCTGCATGATACGAGAAAACAAGAAACATCTTGCCAAATGCATCTTGCATATGTGGTCAGGTGATAACCTTACTCTTGAGTGATGCCATTAGATGTTAATCACATAAATACGTACATTTGCTCTTTGACCATGAAGCTTTGACTGAAACTTGCACTGACGTAAGCGACATTTCTGCCTTTTCTTGTTACTGCCACCAAACTTGGGCTTGTCCATGCAGAAGTCGCATTTGCCACAGTCGTCTTCACGAAGACACGCATCACACTGTCGGCACATCCTGCGATTGCGTTTTTTTGCAGCCTGAAATCAAGAGTAAAATGTTTTTTTTTTCCATTAATAACGATTGTTAGATGTGAGTAGACCTTAAAAACAAAGTGGTTTTATGAGTTCAGGAATAACCAGGAAAAGAATATTCCATGTCCAATTCATAATATGTTTTAACCATGTAAAGTCTGACATATTAAATCAGCTGACAATAGTCAGAAAATTATATTTTTTTGAAATGGAACAGTTTATTGAGCCTTTAGCCAAAAAACAACAAAAAAAGGTATGCATGTGTTAATAAAATGCAATTTTTTTTTCCCAAGTATCAAAAGCTGATACATCAGGCTTTTATGGTTTTATATATCAATATGGAGCTAACAGAACAAAAATATGCAATTTGGTGCAATTGCTGATATTTATATGACATTCTGGTAGCTTGGAATGTAAATCAAGGAGATCTTTTAACAGTATAGCAGACTACTTACATAAAATGCATATAAATATCAGCTGTTGCTCTATATCTTGCAATAATATGTCATAGTTAGATGATATTTAGCCTAAATGATTATTTTTATGATCAAAGTTCTGTAATGTTTGCTGTGAGGGGAAACATATAATAATCCAATACAATGATGACTGAGAGACAAATAAACGTTCCTCAAAAGCTTGATGATCATATTTCATACACACATTTTAACATGATTTTTCTTAGAAATTGATGTATGGTTAATCAAGTAAACCTAATTATTACTATTATTACTAATAACCTTACATCTAGTTTATTAAATTCTACAAAGATTTTCAGCAGATATCATAAAATATATAAAAAATCTATCACAACTTGAAACTGGACATTTTTACAATTATACTAAAAGGCCCCTCACTTGCTAAAATGGTATGAACTATCAATCAGATGACAGAAGAACACATGTGGAAGATTGTCTACAAGAGGTAAGAGGTTAGAGATTGTGATGCTGAACCACTCACCCAGTCATCCTCATCGTCATCACCATCAGGGACAAAATCCTAAAAAACACATACAATAAAAACCTGGATCAGTATTTTAAGCACTGAATATGTTGCAACAGTGGTGAAGTGTGTAATGTCTGCACTATAAGCAGCACAAACTGAATCCGCCAGTCTCATAAATGGATAGTTATACACTGAACTGATTTACATTGTAAAGGCTTGAAGTATGCAATAGATGAGGGAAAAAAAGGATTTAGCTACATAAAGCATGTACACTCACCATTTTTACCATTTTCTTGCATTTGGGATGTTGTTTCTGCAGGAGACAGAGTGACATTATGTTAATGGTGTGAAGTAGTTCAGCTACTGACAGATTATTTGATGATCTTTGGCAATGCTTTTGTGTATGCTGCAGTTTCATGTGTCAGCCTAAAAATGTTATCAATGTCTCCATATTATGTTATATGATTATTATTACCAGCATTTGTTTTCTTGGATGTTTTGTTTTCCCAACCTCCCACTGATCCTGCCCCACCTTGAAAATAATAATAAAAAAATAAAAAAAACATACAAAAGCATAAAAAATTATGCAAAGGAAATATGATAAACAGAAGTGTTACATTCAACAGAATCAGAAATAAAGGGAAATAATGTTACTAGAAAATAATAATCAAGAAAATAAAAGAATTAGTAAAGAATGCTACCAAAGAAATCCAAGGATAATCTGGACTTTGTTACTAGCTACTTATGGTGAGCAAACAACTGTTTTGGCTCATATATTGAGAGCAGAACAAAAGGGAAACTAGGTTGTTTTAGCTCATATATTATAACGCAAAAGTATCGCCAAAGCCTTATACCTCTCATACAGCTAACATGAACACAGACAAAGCAATACTGCTTCACTTCCACTTCACAACACCAAAAAAAAATAAAAAAAATAAAATAAAAAAATTTCAACCTCCTATGTCCATTAACAAAAAATAATATAGCATTGAGACATAGGAAAAATCATCCTCTTTACATAAGAAATACATAAAAATGATACAAATTTGCTAAATATATTTAAAATATATATTTTTTATTAAAATATGAAACGTTTAAATATTACAATTTAAATTATTAAAAAATAAGACATATTTAGTATATGCATATATAAAACGTATGCATATACTAAACTGTAAAAAACAAAATTGGGATATTTAAAGAAACATTACTACTATAGCAAAAACTGAAAATGTAGACTGCATTTATTACATGTGTGACAAAACAATTTTGTCAACACCGTCATCTGTCAACACAGGGTGTCAGATGTTGCATTTCTCCAACAGATGGACCTAAAAATCTGTTTAAAACCATCATATACTTTCAATTGATTCATCTATCAAAGTCGAGTGTCAGTATATATATATGATACATTTTAGACATGACAGAAGACATTATTTTTATCTGTTGGCGACGTTCAAAAATGGAAAAAAACAGAGGAAGCAGGATCAAAACATAGATCAATTCCGCTGATCTTGTTTAACAGATGAATCCAAAATGATGTTTGGCACATGAACTTCCCGTTTTATCCCAGCTGACGTTCAAAGATGGAAAAAAACAGAGGAAGCAGGATCAAAACAGATCAATTCCGCTGATCTTGTTTAACAGATGAATCCAAAATGATGTTTGGCACATGAACTTCCCGTTTTATCCCAGCCTTAAGAATCAGTGACAGAAAGTAAGGAAAAGCAGGCCTGACAGCTCTTGCGATGACTATTTAATGCTACATACCTTCCTAAACACAATATTTGGAGGAGAGTGCTTCTTCTCTGCTGCAGAAACGAGAAATCAGACAACACAAATCACACAAACATCAAACTTATCCTCTGCTGTTTGCTGAAATGAAGAGTGTAATTACAAATTCCCATACGTTTAGTCCTGTAGCATCTGTAGCACAATGTGTCTCCGATCTTCTGAGCAGAAAATGGGCCGCCACAGCTTTCACATTTACTAAAGAAAGACAAACAACTTTGATTTTATGAAGGTAAATTTAAGACTTTTTGAGACCTTTTTTAGACCAAGTAAAGAAAATTTAAAGAATAAATTGAAGGGAGTATATGTCAATAAGTTCTCTAAAAATAAATATCAAAGGTGCACAAAATGAGTTGTATTCACAACTCCTCAAAGTTTGAAAACACTACTTTAACCAGATATTCACTGCCAGTGTTGGGGGTTACACATTACAAGTAATCAGATTACTTTAAGTAACTAGTTAAGTAAAGCATTACTTTTAAATGTACAAGAAAATATTTAGAGTTACTTTTTCAAATAAGTAACGCAGATTACTTTGTTTTATTCACTGACACTTCTCCCGTCCCTGTGTTGAGAGAAATTATGAGTAGACATTCCATCAGCTGGAGACCTCACTCTTGATGTCAAAGGGCCTTTACAGTTGTCAAAAATATAACTTTTGGGTTTTTGGTTATTAAAAATAAACAAGAAAGCCCAGCCCAGGTGAGAAAAAGTAATGCAAAAGTAACAATGCATTACTTTCCATAAAAAGTAACTATGTAACGCAATTAGTTACTTTTTTTATGGAGTTACGCAATATTGTAATGAGTTACTTTTAAAAGTAACTTTCCCCAATACTGTTCTTTACTTAAATCATTTTACAAAAATAACTGCTTATTAACACTTGCAGAATATCTCTCCTCCCAATCTAGAACCTATACCCTAAAATATGGAAATAATCTGATCAAACTGCAAAAAAAACAAAAAGATTTTCTACCTCCGTATTTGTGTCTTATTTTCCAGTGTAAATGTCTGAACAAAATTGAGTTTAAGATTAAAACAAGAATAAATACCTGCCAATGGGCTCAGAAAAATCAACTTAATTCAAGGGGAAAACAAGTTTTGTTAATTTTGCTTCTCAGAAAACAAGACAATTTCTTTAATTTGCATCCCAAGTAAATGTATCTTCATTTAAGGATGTTTAGATATTTATATCCATATTGAAATTCCATTATCTCTGGAACTGAACCATATAGGGCCTTAAAAATTAAGATGCCAAAAGAGACGTTTGTTAAGACCCAATATCTAAAAGGGCATTATGATATCTTTAATACTTTGAGTTACAGGCCTGCAAACTAGGGCTGGTCCGAATACCATTTTTTGAGCTTCGAAGCTTCAGTAGTAATCAGCAGGGCTTATATGCTCCGAGAATGGACACTGCACTAGTGATACAAAACACAGGTCTGTTAAGAGCAATACTTTTAATAAGGTAGCCTAACATTTTTCTCACAAACAAATCACTCCCAAATCAGAAATTAGCAGCACAGTAATTACTGACACCGTAAAGGGTAGGCTAATTAAATAAAGGAAGAACGAAAAATAAATGAACGAAGTTCAACGAACTATAATAAATAAAAAACACGGTAGCATAGACAAATTATTATTAGGCTGGGCTACTGTACATTTTTTATGACTGCTGTATTCGCAAGTATTTTCCAAGCAAATTAAGTGCATGTTTTTATCATGTGTAAAATTACTGATTAACATGGCGGATAAAAGCAGCTCGTTTTTTTTACACCAACAATATACTATAGGCATACTACTTACAGAACTCAGGTGATTTTTCAAACTTGTGCTGTTGTGGTAGGCCAGTTTGAAATCGCATATTTGGCACACTGCCTTTGTTCTGTCCTCACTCAATTTAAAGTGCTCCCACACAGATGAGGTCTTCGGCATTTTTGTCTTCTCTTCCAGATGAACTGAATCATGACATTCATGACGTTCACTCATGGGCGATTCATATTCAAGCGCGAATGAGAACCGTTTC
>NW_015547636.1:197924-204959 GCF_001515605.1 Sinocyclocheilus anshuiensis
GTGGTGGGTGTGTTGCTGCGGACCCAAGGGAGTGCAGTGTCACATTTTGGTGCAATATGGACCAAACACGTTCAGAATTAATAAACTTTTAATAAACTACAGAACAGCGCGAGCCGGAAGCGGGCAGGGCTTATATGCTCCGAGAATGGACACTGCACTAGTGATACAAAACACAGGTCTGTTAAGAGCAATACTTTTAATAAGGTAGCCTAACATTTTTCTCACAAACAAATCACTCCCAAATCAGAAATTAGCAGCACAGTAATTACTGACACCGTAAAGGGTAGGCTATTTAAATAAAAGAAGAACGAAAAATAAATGAACGAAGTTCAACGAACTGTAATAAATAAAGAACATGGTAGCATACTTTCAATAACAGCATCACACATTTTAATTAACGAACAGTTTAAATAAAATTAAATGAATTCCCTTATATAGAATAAAACAAACTGTATAGGCTAAACAGAACAAGGTAACTGGGGATGTACCTATAGACAAATTATTATTATGCTGGGCTACTGTACGTTTTTTTATGACTGCCGTATTCGCAAGTATTTTGCAAGCAAATTAAGTGCACGTTTTTATCATGTGTAAAATTACTGATTAACATGGCGGATAAAAGCAGCTCGTTTTTTTATACCAACAATATACTATAGGCGTACTACTTACAGAACTCAGGTGATTTTTCAGACTTGATGTGTTGTTGTGGTAGGCCAGTTTCAAATCGCATATTTGGCACACTGCCTTTGTCTTGTCCTCACTCAATTTAAAGTGCTCCCACACAGCTGAAGTCTTCGGCATTTTTGTCTTCTCTTCCAGATGAACTGAATCACGACATTCATGACGTTCACTCATGGGCGATTCATATTCAAGCGCGAATGAGAACCGTTTCACGGGGGATGCCAGGTGTTCGAGAGAAGAAAAAAAATGAATATTCGAATCTCAAAATTGAAAATTGAATGCCAACCCACCGAACGAATATTCGAATAATCTAATATTCTGGTCCAGCCCTACTGCAAATTTTGGAGACGGCTTTACTGATAAGATGCGCGTTAAATATCGCATGCGATTTATCATGCAGCCCTACTTTCATCACTATACATGTTTATCTTTCTTCAGAATAAATATTAGAAAAATCAAAAATTTTAGCCAGGGACCTCTGGTTGAGTTGACACGGAATGAGCCATTCATTTTTTTGCAATGCATGCTTTGCAGATTTTTTTCTAAAGACTTTTTTAAAGACCTTTTTAAAGGAACATGCCACTATTTTTTAAGAGTTTCGATATTTTTCCTATTTAAAACTTGACTCTTCTGTAGTTACATCGTGTACTAAGACCGACGGAAAATGAAAAGTTGCGATTTTCTAGGCCGATATGGCTAGGAACTATACTCTCATTCCAGCGTAATAATCAAGGAACTTTGCTGCCGTACCATGGGTGTAGCAGGCGCAATGATATTACACAGTGCCTGAAAACAGTCCCCAGCTAGGTAATAGGAAAAATATCGAAACTCTTTGGTCATTTTTGAGCGAGATGCTAACAGTCTAATCAGATTAAATGATCTATGCTAAGCTGCAGCTAAAAGTGCTACCGCCTGACCCGGAGATCGGCTGAATGGATTCGAAAACGGTAAAACTCAACTGTTTATCTCTAGGGGAGTTGGAAAATGAGCCTATTTTCAAAAATAGTGGCGTGTTCCTTTAAGGCCTTAATTTGTGGAAGGACGATGAAGGCAACTTTTTAAGACCTGCAGAAACCCTGAACTTTAAAAACTAGAGCATATAAAATAGACTTTCTAAGTGGTATAAAAGGAGTCATATTTGTTCACCTGAGAAACGGAAGACTTTCCTTTAGGGTCGCTGTTCCATTACGCGTAGTCTCCGTAAAATTTGGTGAACTTACAGTCTGATCTGAGAATGTATCCTGAGATTTTGTAGGACTAATGGGCTCCATAGAGGGACAAAGCCAGAGTCGAAGGGGCGGCTCAGTGCCATCTTTCCCAGGTCCAGTAGAGGAAACGATCTGTTGGGAAACATTGCCCACTTTTACAGCCGGAGAGTGAATGAAATTCCGTGTCACAGATGTGTCAATACTGAGCGGCGAGACCCTCGTGAGACGCGGAGGGCTGTGAAACTCAGCATTGGGGATCTTGGAGAGGCTGCTGTCCCCTGTAGGTGAGATTGGGATGAGTCGGGGTCTTTGGGATGTCGACGTCGGGTTGTGAATGATGCTCTGGGGTGTTCGGGGTAAAACCTCAGGCGTGCGGGTTGGATCTGGGACGGGAATGGCAGTAGCTGATGTGAGACTTGAACGTGTTCTTTCCAGTATAGTACGAACAGTCTACATATGCCAAACAACCACATAGAAAAGAAGAGAATGTTTTAAAAATATTGTAATAGTATCATATATGTAATCATATATGGTTAAATTAAATAAAAAATAAAAAAATCTGGAAATTTTACTCCTGGTTATTTAGAAAAGTTGCAGTCTTAGCAATCTCAACTAATTAAAGCATTTAAACAAAAATGTTAATTTTATATTAAATGATAAAATTCACAAAAAAATCCTATAAACAGAAAGACTTATTTACATATAACAATTGAGCAGCAAATCAAAGCATATAAGAATGAATTCTGAAGCATCAAGACTGGAGTAATGCAGAAAAAAAATTCAGCTTTGCATCTCAGGAAATAATTACAACAGAAAATATTTCACAATATTACTGTTTTTATCTGTATTTTTGATCAAATAAATGCAGTCTTGGTGAGCATGAGAGTCTTCTTTAAGAATCATTCAAAAAAATATTTTTCATTCCAAACTTCTGACCCATTGTGCATACATAATATTCTCTCTAACAATGCAAACAAAACCCAAAACAAGACAGATAGCTACACAAACCTTAGTTTTAGGGCGATCTGCATGCAATCCTTTCTTGAAATCTAAACGAGTAAGTCCATGTCTAGCATTTCTGGCAATCGGAGGCCGACCTCTGCGTCGTTTTACTTTAGGACTGTGAGGATATGAAAAGTACTAAAGTCAGTTTATCAACTTGAACATAATCAACAGGTCTAAGGCTGATGTTACAAGGGGCAACTTTGGGCAATGTTGCTGTCAATGGGCAACCAGGTGAGACACAGGGCCCACAACCAATCTAACGTATCCAGATAGAAATTTGTCACCCATTGTCAATGGGAAAGTGTCCAAGCAACATTGTTCAAAAAAAAAAGTTGCATGGGAAAATTGCTCAAAAAGTTGCCCTGTGTGTCATCAGCCTAAGGACAGTTATTATCAAATTTATTTAAATGTTCATTAAAAAAAGAGACTTAAAATTGGGTTCAAAAGTGTGAGACCACTTGTAAATCTGCTTCTATTTAGCACTTTTTTAGTTTAATAAAACATTTAATTGCAAATATTCAGCGTAACAGTTTGAGCGAAAAATTCAACAAAAAATGGAATGTATTTCTGAATGTCTTCATATTTGGATTGTCTTATTTTGGATTAATGAAAAAGCACTCCTGAAAGTTACATGAATAAAACTTGATAATCATATTCTATAGCATGATTTGAGAAGCTTCAAATGGAAGCAAGAAAATCGTATCTGTACAACTCTATACAAAGGAATTTTTAATATTTATTATTTATATATTAAATCATTTAAACGTTTTTTTTTAAATAGTATTTTACTATTGTATTTTATTTTTAATTTATTAAAAATAATTATTAAACACAGAAGCTCAAATGTGTGATCTGCTGGGTTTACCGTATTTGGTGTGAAATGAATCACGTTGTGTGAACTTTACACACTACTATATTGTGACATAATATTGTTATGCCTCTAACACAAACTATAATATATCCCACTAAATGCAAACAAAAATCAGGTATAAGCACATACACGTCATTATTGGTTTTTCTGGTGATCCATTCACTGCTCTTGACACCTTCACCATCATCTTCATCCTCCTCCATTGGCTTCAGCCAATCAGGTGGCGACTCAACCATCACCTTTCCAGGTGCACTGTTCTCCACTGCATTATCCTCAATGACAGTAACAACATCTGATCCAACCGGCACAGTCTCTTCCGGTTTCATCGTCTCCGGTTCAGCTGACGCCCTGTTCAGCTCATCCGTCATGTCTGATCCCGTTCTGTGGATTCTCCTGTATTACTAGTGAGACCAATGGTTTTGAGTCATGCCAGGAGGAGTCTGGACGTTGAACCGCTGGCTCACATTTTTAAACAAGAAAAATTACTTTGCTGTCCATAGAAGTTGGAAGTAGAAATTTCATCTCAAAACGTTACGAAGAGCTTGGGTTGCATAAAATGTCAATGTTTCAAAATGTTTCAACCATGTCTTTAGTGGTTATAAATTATTATATCATACCTGTAATGAGAATGCAGATATTAGAGGGAAGAACTAAATTAAACACCAAATTATAGATGCAATAAGATTTTTATTATTCCAGCAGAGTCTGTGGTCATTTTTCTGGTTAATGTATTTCTAAACAGAAAAAGCAAAGTTGGCACACCACAGCTCCAAAAGTAGAAAAATATTCATGTTCTCACCACAGGTGACGTTTCGAGCCTACAAGCTCTTCATCAGAGGCTCGAAACGTCACCTGTGGTGAGAACATACATAAATACGTTTCTACTTTTGGAGCGGTGATGTGCCAACTTTGCTTTATCTGTTTGACATTGCTTGTAGTTGAGCACCCACATTGAGCATTTGGCCTGCTGGATGTGCGCACTTTGATTGTAATCTTAATGTATTTCTAAAGACATACTGAATTTCTATCAACACACTTTGTATTGAGATGAATTGCAAACCAATCACACACACACATATATCATCACTAATGATTTAAGAATCTGCCAGAGATAATTTTTTTCTTTTTACGTGTTCACATACTTGTATCACAATCTGCATACCACTATTTTAATTTAACATTTAAGCAACAGCTTCTAAGAAAGTCTTTGCCAATGCAACGTAACCAATGTAAAAAAACAAAAACCTCTATTAAATTAGGCTACTGCAAAGACTAGCGTGAAGGAGAATATTTATAGAACGGGGCTGAAACGAGCGGTTGCCATGGTGACAGAATTGCAGCGAGCCCAGCAGCGACGGCGATACAAATGGGCTGACAACATTCGATATCTGCAATGCAGCGCAATTACTATGGCAAAGAAATGCGCTACAGTGCAGCAAGCATCCAGCGCTTGTTAAAGTTTGTTTAATGGAAAATACTTGATTTCCTGAAACCCTACTTATATGTAATTAAAACAAAGCAGACCAACTGTTTAAGACAACTTCTGTTTAAGAAAACTAAAAGGTTGACCAAGGTAATAAGCACTTTGACAATTAGAAGAACAATACAAACCCAACAAAACAGATGTAATCAACATCTCAGCAATAATAAAATCCCGCTGTGGGTTCCAGTTCAAATCTGGGTCACAGGGTGATTTGTATATTGTAAAAATGATGATGACCTCTTGATAAGGTAAGCAAGTCAGTAAGGAACTCACTGAATCAGTTCAGTAACATTAAAATCTCAAATGCTGAACTAGCAATTTTCAGTCATCTCTCATTTAGCCAAAAAGTAACAAATACAGCAGCTCATTATCAACACAATTTTAGTTTCTTCCTCATTTTAACTACTAAGAAGAAAATATACTGAACTAGCAATTTTCAGTCATCTCTAATATAACCAAAATTAACAAATGCTACGGCTCATCGTCAAGACAACTTTAGTTTCTTCATCTTTTCTAACTACTAAGAAGAAAGTATACTAAACTAGTAATTTTCTGTCATCTCTCACACATAGCCAAAAGGTAACAAATACAGTAGTAAAAAAAGTATGATAATTTTCCAAAGAAAATATGCAACCGTGATGGAACAGATTTTTCCAAGTTTCCAAATGTGTTTCGTTAGTAATGATCAAACTGTAAACTCTTATGGATAAACTCATTCAAAGTAGTCACAATTAATGTCTGTAAACACTTGCAAACAGCACATATTCCTACAGATATTGTTGCAAAATATAGGTTTGACTTAGCTGCTATACAAACACAGAAATGTGTACCACAATAAACCTAAAAAGCAAGCACATTTATTTAATCATTCTATTCTAAAATTAATTACACTCAAGAGGACATACTTAAAACACTTAAATGTTTAAAAGGATTATAAAAAATTCCCAAAAAACGTAGTTTAAACAATACGTTGAACCGTTTTCCTTTTGATGTGATCATAGACTGTATAAAAATGTGATGCAACAGAAGCAAACACTTTCTCGTTTGCATTTTGATCATGCAATCATCAGATCAGTGTTTATGATCATTTTGGAATATTGTGTTGCTGCAATAAACATTTTAGTATGCCCCCAGAACAGTGACGTTTCATACACATAAGAAGGTAACTGCATTGTACATTATATTTAATATTTAGTTGTCGAATGTGTTAAAAGTTGACGATGCTGTGTTATTATTATTATGCATATATGTTTGCAACGTAATCGGCGTCGGTGAAGCTTTGATTTATATTACATGTTTTTTTTAATTACGTGACACTAATTGCAAGTTGATTTGTTTGGACTCGTGGTCTTAGTACCGATAGAACAATTTGCTGAAACGGAACTAAAATAGCGCGATGCACTTTTTTAGTGCAAATAAACTTACATCTTAATGTTATTAAATTGTCTGTGCAATTCCTAACATTTCTGTCTTGCGATAACGTGATAAAAATGAACGGTGAGCAAAACAATCAGATCGTAATAAATCGACACGATTTTCGCCAGCCTCCATTACAGATCGCTGGAGTGAGGAAGGCTGTCCCGACACGCGATCAAAAACACGTCCGATAGAACGAGACATTTATCGACGGTACTATCAAACCTCCGTTTTGCAAGCGTATTCCACTGGCAACGTCCCTTATTAATTGTGACAGATTTTAAAGACACGATAAGTTTATGTTGCACGACTCCAAAACGTCCATTTCGCTGTACTGAATGAGCTCGAGCAGCCCCCCCCCCCCCCCCCCC
>NW_015547636.1:204970-212924 GCF_001515605.1 Sinocyclocheilus anshuiensis
CCCCCCCCACCACTGTTGACCCTCCCCTTCCACACTCCCCATTGCTTTCAGCGATGCAGCCTCGCAAAATGACTTTCTGAACGCTTTCTGCTGCACGGAACCACGCCGATCTTTCGATTCTTTTACTACAGCGATACCTCGAAATTATGACGCTATCTGCGTTCTATAAGCACGCGTTTTTGCCATGCACAAAAACAAACAGTGCGCCGAAGACCTGCAGTATTTAGACATTCTTACCTCATCGCGTCTCGCGCAGTCGATCGAGCCGTTCGTCTGCGCCTCGTTCTCTCCGATCAGCGATACTTTCGGAGATCTACTGCGCATGCGCTAACACAAGCATCGTAGGAAGCCGATCCTGACTGAGGTTTCGAACAATTAAATTTAGCGGTAGAACAGTCCTACCGAGTCCTTGCAGTAATACGCCTTTAACAATAAAGCTAGAATAACATAACTGCAGGTCCTCTGAGTTTGTTGGCTGGTCTTTTTGATAAGCGTGTAACGTTACGAATATAAATAATGTAACGTTAATATGAAAATCGCCGACTCGCGCATTGCTCCGGTGATTTATAACGGTTTCTCGATATGACGTACCATCGCCCTTTATCCAATATTAATAACATTAATAAGATTTCGTTCTGAGCATATCTGAGTAATTATTTTTCTGACATACTTTAATATTTGGCGCTTAAAAATAATGTGCTGTACGTTTTTACGTGTGATTTAACGTTTAACTTTTCAAATTTAAACGGAAAAATTATCAGGGTCAAATAAACATATATCTTAGCCACGTTAAATCTGAAGGGCCTTTGCTTTACCCACAAATAGGCTGTATTAAGTGAGATACGTCTAACATTATTAAACAGTTCGCGGTTCTAGAGAAAGTGGCCCTTTAACATTTACATTGGTAATCGCCATCCTAATTCTTAATCATTTATTAACCTAAATAAAGTAATAAACTTACCGTCAAATGTCTTACTTCAGAATCGCGCCATTCCAGTCAGGTCTGACGCTCATCAGTGATCAGAGCAAAAGCATGACATTTTGACATTTCACATGGACCAGTTATAATTAAGTAATACTAAATTAAAATATATATATATATAGAATGTTTTTAATCATGTCACCCTCAGAAAAATAAACGTACTGTTAATTGTATCAGTCTAAACTTTGGTCAGACTTTTCATTGTAAGAAGTCTAGAAAAATGTTAAATAATTTGGCCAAATTTGGACTATAGAAAACCCCAACAGACCCTTAATAATGATACCTTTGTGTAGAGGCACAATAAATGCCATCTAAAGACAAATAACACATTTCACCAGCAAGAAAAATATTTCAAGCTTTTTCCAGTTTACCTTTTTAATGCTCAACAATTCAGTGTTGTTACAGCACCATTCAGTGAGTGAAGCCAAGGGTTACATGAATGCATGTACAATGCAGAAACATAATGAGTGTCGTACATGAAATACAGTTTCAACAAACAACTACTAAGACACTGACTCTTCACAAACGTGAGGCGACTTCAGCAGCAATGGTTCGTCTTCTCTGTAAGATCAAAGACAAAACCTCAGACTGCCAGGAGAGTTGCTTCATGGATAAAAGATGAAAATATGATAAAAGGGAATGACAGTGACCTTATCTGTCCTTGTTAGTTCTCAGGTCTGTGGTAATTGGGTCGTGTTGGATTGTCTGGTGCAGCATGAGGGCCATGAGACCTGCACGATTTGTCATGGCTGTTTTTAGATTGCGCTCCTGCTCAAACAATTCATCCAACTTGTACCACTAGGGGAAGAGAAGAGATAATGGGAATGAGTGAATAAATTAAAGATTAACTGTAAGACTGATGAAGGATAATGCAATCTTGTCTTGAAATGGCTTTGAGTTTATAATTACACAACTATTTATTTTTTTGACCCAAATAAATTATTCCTTGGCACATGCACTGACCACTCTGACTCGTTCCAGGTCCACTTCGGCCCTGCGGAGTTTCTCCCAGCAGTAGTGTTTGTTACACTTGCGTTTGGACACCCTGCAGTATTCTCCAGTGGGTTCAAATACATCACGAACCAATGGACACCCACAGACCTCATCCGCAGGGATCTGCATGCATTGCGTTCACAATTATGAATAATGTCCTTAATATCTATGCAGATTGGGTGTTTATGTATCAAATGCACGTGATAAAGTACCTTTGGGTCTCTGGAGTGTTCTGGACAGAGGACCTGCAGTCTCTTACAGTAGGTTTTGCTTTGTGGATTGTAAACATCACAGAAGAGCCGTGTAGCACTATATACCAGGAGAAAAAGAGAAATATTATGAGACTTTTGTGCAAAACATTATCTGCTATTTTCAAAAGGCACTAACGGTGCACATAGTGATTTCCTTCATTTTACATATAAAGAAAGTAATAGGACTCTTGAGAAATAAACAAGTATGCTAACATTAGATGAGAACTCCAGGCATATAGTCAATAAATATTCTGAAAGATTAATTTTACACATCAAATTGATCAAAAATGACAGTAAAGACATTTATAATATTACAAAAGATTTCTATTTCAAATGATTGCTGTCCTTTCGAGCTTTCTACTCATCAAAGAATTCTGAAAATTGTATAGTAGTTTTCCACATTGATGATAAAAAGAAATGTCTCAGCAAATCAGCTCATTACAATGACTTCTGAAGGATCATGTGAGTAATGATGCTGAAAATTCAGCCTAAAATCACAGAAATAAATTATGTTGTAAAATATATTACAATAGAAAACAGCTATTTTAAGTTATTTTTTAATTTCACAATATTACTTTTTTTTTTTTTTATTGTAGTTTGATAAAATAAATGCAGCCTTGGTGAGTATAAGGGTGCTTTCACACCTGCCTCATTTAGTTTGGTTGAATCACACTAGAGTTCATTGTCCCTCTTGGTGCGGTTCGTTTGGGCAGGTGTGAATGCAGCAATCGCACTAGGGTGTGATTATATATACTATATATTATATATAATTTTTTTTTTATATATATATATATACTTACCCCTCTATGCGAGTGGGGTACATGGAGCCAAATGATGTCTGACTCTCATACTGGTTAAAAGGAAATGACGAAACATGAACATCACATTATTTTAAAAACACAACACTAAAACATGTGACCAATGTTTAAAGGTCTATGCATCCCGATTAGTAAAAACAGACACCTCAAATACAACACACCTTTGCATAGCACCTTTCCATGTGACGCAGCGCCACCTTAGGGTTAACTGGGTGACTGCAGGACACGCAGAAGATTTGCAAATCTGTGTCGTCATCGCCCTCATTGACCTTCCGAGGAAAAGAAACGCAATGTTCAGGGCACTGTTATGTGGTCTGAAGGATCATGTGACACTAACGACTGGAGTAAGGATGCTGAAAATTCAGCTTTGCATCACAGGAATAAATTACTTTTTATTTAATTGCATTGTATTCATTTAAAATATAAGAATAATCAATTCTATTGTAATGTATTTGCATTGTTTTCAATTTCATTGTTTGAAACCAGCGCACTGACTATGTTTAAGGGGGCCCTCACCTCTTCATCGTGCTGCACGACTTGCTGTTTGGCTTTAGCAATGATGCCTTCCAGCTCATGGAACCGTTTCTCCATTTCAGTGAGTCGCATGCGAGCTGACTGTTGCTCACGGCGGATTCGCTCTAGAAGCTTCTTGCCCTGTTCTTCAGCGATGCACGGGCTCTGCTGCCACTGCTGGATACGCTGTGGCAGGATCTCATAGATTCGACTGGCAAGACAAGACGACAGAAATTTTCAGGGTCTGTCTAATCTCCTACATACAACTCTCTACAACTGTAAAGCATTTCCAGGTTTACTTGGCAGCGAGCTTCATGCCGCAGTCATCAGAGCAGTATTTGGAGTTGCCGCGTGCAGCTTCGACACATCCGGGTCCGAGACACTGTCTGGCTCCTCCGCTATCCCGAACCTCTGCCCGCTCGCAGTGTCTCACCCGGTCGCGGTGCTTCTGTTTGGGTTTGTGCTTCCGAGGCTTATTCTCCTCTTTCTTATGAATGAAAACAAAGTCCTAATTTAGTTTCCATTTTAAGCACAACAATTTACTTCAAGCCAAAACGCATGCCTTCTGTTCATATAGTAATATTAAACACTTTCTGGACTGAAGTAACTTAGGTTTACTTGATCATCCATACATCTTTTTTTTTTGTTAAAATGTGAGTATCAAATATGAACCATCCGGCTTTTAGGGAAGGTTTATTTGTACGTCTCTCAATCGTCATTTGATTGCACTGTATTTTGCCCCCACAGAGCTTTGATAATTAAACTAAGATTTTAAATATCATCTTACCAAGACATATTTTTGGGTGATACAGCGTGACAACTGATATTTGTACTATTCTATACTGTAAATGTCTGATTGGTTTTCATTATAATGTTTATTGTATACAAGCTTTCACAATTTCTTCTTACTTTTTGGCCATATGAATATCAGCAACTGCACCAAATATTTTTGCTGCATATAGTCTGCATATTTTTACTCAGTTGGGCCTCTGAATAAAATTGAGCTCTATATTCTCGTCTAGCCTACCATACGATCCATAAAAACCTGATGCATCAAAAAACACAAATGCATAATGTAAAATGTTGTTATATTTTGTCTACAGGTTCAATAAACGTTCAAGCATTTTATGCACATATTTTTAAGTCTACCTTTTTTTCAGATCGCTTTTCTCTTCTTTTCACGTTCTTGACTTTAACAGCTCTCTTTCTCATAGATGAATCGGCGTATGAACCATCATCATCATCATCACTGTGCCAACCCTGGTTAAAAATAAAAACAAACAAAAAGTTCAGGCACAACTATTTCTGCCAAAATAAGTATCTTCAATCGCATCCTACAAACATTATGGAATAATTTACTTACTGCACATGCATCAACCTAAAAAAACATTTTGCATGACCTGATCTAAGGAAGCTACATTTAGATGTTTTACTGGGGATTTGATCATTTGTGCAAACAGTAGATTTTTATTGTTTCCCATTCAAGAACATAGGAGCTGTTCTTGCATTGTTGGAAATATGTCTCCAGAAGTTTAACCAAGATATCCAAGTGGGCTAACTTGGTAAAAAGGTATTTTGTGTTTTTCTGAAGTGTGCTGTGAGCGTGAGGAGAAGCAGGTACCGTGCTGTGTTCTCCATACTTTCCGGCACAGTACTGCTGATACAGCTCCAGCTCATTCTCACTGTAGTCTTCAGACAGAGGGCCATCTTGATAATCTCTGCCCTTAGACATGGAGCACTCCTCATCCTTCACTCGCAACATTTTCTGAAAAAAAAAAAGGATTCATAATGATTAAATTAGTACTGGAAACTTAAAGGTTGTATGTTCCATAAGGGTTAAAGTTTTAGTCATTTTATTGTGTGTCTGTCATTTTTGAAATATATATCTAAATAGTTATTTATTAATTTTTATTTCAATTTTAGTTATTTTAGTACATCAAGTTAAACTAAATGAAAATGAGAAATGTTTTACTTGGCAACTAGCTGGAATAAAAGAAGTTTAAGCTTTTGTAATGCTTTATTTTATTTCAGTTATTATTTTATTTCAAGTAGCAAAAATGCTTTTTTGGTTTTAGTTTTAGTAACCCAGACTCACTCCAGACTAATATTCTCTGTAATAAGTGTACTGAAATTGCTATGGATAAAAGTGTCTGCTAAATGAAAATGACTAACAACAATCAATAAAAACACATTAAAACTTACAGAACCATTTGGCAATAATTGCTGAGATGCATCATATCGTACACAAAGTCAATAAACATGATCATACCTTAAAATACACCATAAAGGCATATGATAAAAAAGACAAAACCACTGGTAATATGACTGGGATGTTGTCTCTTTTACAAAAGTGAAACTCACCCTAGCGCGCACTTCACACTGTCTCAGCCGACACTTCTGCCTGATCTTATTCGGGCCGCCGAACTTCTTCATGTCTTTACAGAAGTCACACAGTCCACAGTCCTCGGTGCGCATGCAGGGTTCACATTCTCCACACATGCGAGCTGAGCGCTTAATCTGAGGACAAATCCCAAATATCCCCCATAGCCAGTCCAAAGGTTAACAAACAACACTTTTTTTCAGTCACGGTCTTCACAAAAGTCATTGTACGAGAGCAGCTTTATCAATCAGAATTTCTCACCCGTGACCCACGCCGTCCATCCGACTTCCATTCGAAATCCGGTGAGTCTTGCTGGTTATCGGTCCCGTCTGCCTCCGCTTCTTTCTCTCTGCTTTTCTTGGGGCGGAATTTAATCTCCAAGGATTCATTTTTACCTAGATTGCAGGATGTACATACTCAGGGCTGTTTTTGATGCTATATTGTCATATACTTTTTTTAAAAGGCTTTAAAAAAATAATATAATTAAATATTAATAATTACAAATAAAATAAAATAAATAAATATATTTAGTATTTTTAAAACAAAACCTATAAAAACAATTATATAAAATAAAATGAATAATTCAAATGTCCTTACTTCGACACTTTTCACAGTACCAAACACGGATGGTTTTGGCAATCTTCTCTGATATTTGAATGCAGTCTCCATGAAACCAATCATTGCAGTTGTCACAACCACTGTGTGTACATGAAAATAATTTGAAACATGCAATTGAAAATATTTAGTTTTACAAAGAAAAAGCATCTTTAAAAACTGCATGCAAACATTTGAAGAGAAACACATCTTACATCATAAAGCAGTTGATGTCTGGTTTGCGACAAACGCAATAAACACGTGCATTGCTCCGGTTCAGACTCATCTCCGGTCCAGGAGGCTGCTCCAAATCTGACACTTCACTGTCCTATAACATAAGAGAAGAAACTGCATGTGTATTTAATTTGACATTATCTGTATGTTCTGTAGCTACTTCAATCCAGACATTTACATATCAACAACTTTCCTGTTATACAGTCTACCTGTGCACTTTATATTTTGCAGAATATCAATGTATATACTGTATAAACTGTTTATTATGCTGCTATATGCTACATTTTATGTATTCTCTGATACTTTGTGATGCCAAACCTCCATTTGAACGATGGCACATTTGTGTAACAGCTATTCTGAGCTGTCATGGCCATTTGTATTACACACTCTCTCTCTCTATATATATTATTTTTATTTTATTTTTACAAAAAAGTACCAAAAAATTTCACATACCTTCAATCAGTATAGTGATATACCTGTACCACTGTGCCACCCAGTTCTTATTATAATGACAAAACAACCAGAATTGCTCAAATATTTCACGTACCATTACAGATTTGTCCGGTTAATGTCCAAAAGAAAGGAATGCCACCACAGTCCTTCAGAACATCTGAAGCACAGAAACTAATAGGCTGTCATAACCATGGTGAGCTAAACAGGTGTGCAGTGAACTGATTTAATATTTCACTCCTTTTGTTTACAAAGCGGAACACTGCACAACAACAAGTACTTCCGCTTCCACTGCTACGATTCTTCTTCTACGGTTTAGATGACAAATGATCCGCTGCCACCTACTGGACGTGTGTGTAAGTGACGCGCATCGAAAGACAGGAGACAACCGTACAGTAGTTTACTAAATCTAAAACCATAAAATACATTTTCGTTACTTGAAATAAAATAAATGTTAATAAAACCAAACATTTCCTTTTAATTTTATGCAGTAAAACAAACAAACAAATAAATAAATAAATATTTTAACTAATATTGGTATTGAGTTAATGTTTTAAGTGATTTGATTGTTGAAAAGTTTATTCAGATTTGTACTATTAATCAGATGAGAGTATTATATAAAATATAAATATAAAATATTATATACATTTTTATAAAAAAAACTACTTAAAATCTACTTGTTTGTGTGTGTGTATGTGTGTGTGTGTGTGTGTGTGTGTCTCTGTGTGTGTGTGTGTGT
>NW_015547636.1:213031-214019 GCF_001515605.1 Sinocyclocheilus anshuiensis
TGTGTGTGTGTGTGTCTCTCTGTGTGTGTGTGTGTATATATATATAACCTATATATATAAAACCTTGCTACGTGTACTGCGTTATAACCGAGACTTGTCATTTGCACTTATATATTGTTGCTGTTTTGTTAGTTTTGACTGCTTCTGTTGTCCTCATTTGTAAGTCGCTTTGGATAAAAGCGTCCGCTAAATATCTAAATGTAAATGTTAATGTAAACTATATCATTATGTAACTAATGCTGATAATAACGCCAATTCAGAGAGAATTCTGATAGATAGCCAGAAAGAAATGAGAGTAAATATAGTCAGTAATACAAACAAATAATTATCAAATTATGAATAACAATTAATCCTGATAATAGCGTCAGTCATTAGTCAGTATGGATAAAGAAGGTTTGATGAATGCGGCAGATAAACCAGAATTTCATAAATTAATTTCATGACTTTTTTTTCTTTTTTAGTTGTACTGCTGGAAAATCATGTGATAAACCACAACGAAATAAAATAAATAGTTGCTAAAGTTGTCGATTCCCTGCCGTGCAGGAAGGATGTCGTGCACACACACACACACACACACACACACACACGCTCGAGATCTCCACGCGCTAGCAGTCAGTCAGAGCAGATGCAGCTCGCGCCGCAGACGAACATCGCGCATTACTTCATTCGGAATTAAAGTGAATTAAAACGTCCTCGGTACAAGACTGGAGTTATTCGAGTTAAGGTAAAACTCCAATTCAGCCTTGTGTCTTTATGCTTTGGTAATTTCGCTTCATTCTGGGTCAGAAGAAATTGAGAGTCACGTAATCTGAAAGTTTACTTCTGTTTACTTCTTTTCAAGTGCACATGTATGTACAAACCTTCATTTTCAAAATAACGCGTGGTTAATTTAGACAAACAATTCAAACTTTAATCTTTTATATAGGCTATATATATATATATATATATATATATATATATATATACATAACAGATATGGCCCAAGAAA
>NW_015547636.1:215682-223026 GCF_001515605.1 Sinocyclocheilus anshuiensis
CAAAAATGATATGGTCCAAGCAATATTTTGACATTTACGATATTATTTGTTGTGCTAAACTGTGACAGCCTACAACTAATTGTTATTAGTCATTGCTTCTGTTCAATACTTTACTAGGTATAAATAAATTAATATATATAATGTCATGTAACCCTAACATATAAAATATACAGTGATCATGTATGTTATCAATTCTGTAATGTTGGTTAATGTTCAACGTTACATTTTAAGTTAACTTGAAAAATGAATAAAAGACTTAAATAATTAAATTTAATTTAATAAAAGTGATTAGCAGGACGGCAGACATGTCATTTTATTATCTTTAAGACAAGTAGGTACACAGTAAATCTCATCAGCATCGGATATACCTTATTCGAATTATTTTTTATAGATATATACTATAAAGTATTAAATAAGATTAAAAAATATTAGCAATGGTGAAGTTGGAACATTGATTCAGGATCAGGGTCAGATAAGGACAAGCATTTAACTAGAGAGATTCACTACAATGAATAGGTAGAGTAGGCAGATTTTTAAAACAGCAAACAACCAGCAAAAATGTTTATTATGTCTCCTGCACATTCACTCAGGGCTTTGATAATATTGTCAGTTCTGTCTGACTCAGCAGGATGTTCAGATTAGTCACTTTCTCAAATCCCTTCAGGTCATTTCAGAGCAGCGGCTCAATTGTTTTTGTGCACTCAAGTCACATTTTGAAATGTTTCTTGGATTGTCTTAGTGGATAAAAGTCATCATATTAGAGGTTCCCATTAGCATTCCCTTACCCCACAAACACCCAGACTGACTCCACACAGTCCATCTATGCTAAATGCGTCTCCTTCTGGATGTTTTCTCAGAGTTAGAGTCAAGCGTCTCAAATGGAGACAGAAGCCATGGATGTCCAACAGCAGGACGGAGCGCAGGACAGCACACCGGACAGTGTCGTGTCCCAGGAGAATCATGTCCACACGACACAACCACAGGCCATCCGCAAACCTGACGTCACAGGTGAGAAGGATGTTTATGAAGCAAATTTTTGAGCATATGTAGTTTTTAAGCTTAGTTTGCATTGGAGAAAATTTATTTACCCTGTAATATTTACATGGCAACATTTTTGAAAGCATAATGACATTTAGACAGACTTAAAGAAAAACTTCATCCAACAATGAAAGTTTGCTGAACATTTACTCACCCACAGGCCATCCAGGATGTAGATGAGTTTGTTTCTTCATGGGAATAGATTTGGAGAAATGTAGCATTACATCACTTGCTCAGCAATGGATCCTCTGCAGTGAATGGGTGCCGTCAGAATGAGAGTCCAAACAGCTGATAAAAACATCACAATAATCAACAAATAATCCACATCAATCTAGTCCATCAATTAATGTCTATCCATAATATTAATGCACATCTTAAATGCCATCTACAAGCAAAGTCTAAAACAGTAAACAAACAGGAGATTGACTTTTTCACTGGAAGAAGCGTTATTATGGATTATGGACTCTTTTGTTTTTTTTTTTGTTTTTTGACCAGATGTTATGGTTTAAAATTAAAACCTCTTTATAATGGATTTGATTCTTACAAACACACAGCTTTTCACTTCACAGGACATTCATTGATAGACTGGAGTGGTGTGGATTACTTGTGGATTATTGTGATGTTTTTATCAGCTGTTTGGACTCTCATTCTGACGGCACCCATTCACTGCAGAGGATCCATTGGTGAGCAAGTGATGTAATGCTAAATTTCTCCAAATCTGTTCTCACGAAGAAACAAACTCATCTGCACCTTGGATGGCCTGAGAGTAAGTAAATTTTCATTTTATGATGAACTATTCCTTTAAATAATTGTCTGTGACTAACAGGTCCTCTCTCAGCTGAGATTATTGACAACGGAAGCAACGAGTCCCTGACAGATGGTGTCACAACCAATGACGACGCTTTACTGCTTCCTGACCACATACCTACAATTTCACGCAAAATAGAGAAAGGCAATGGTATCTACATTTCATACGAACTGTAATGTATTCAAATGTCTTTTAATACATTACATTTACATACATTTGAATCAACATGAATTTTAATAGGCCTATATTAAAATGTGATTTGAACACATTTCAGTGAAGCCCAGTCTTCCCAATGGCTCCTCTCCTCCAGTCAATGGGTCTGCTATCATCCATACACTGCCGGCTTCTTCATCAGGAGGATCGACACCTCGCCCAATAACACAAAAGAAATGCAACGGACATGCAAAGTGCAACGGACACAAACACCCTCACAGAAAACACACGCCCTCCACCTCCAAGAGCCAGCAGAGCTTCAAAGGTGATGCTTCACAGATACAGAGAGTAGCTGGAGACGGTAAGAAAATCATTAGCTCTTTCAAAAATATATCTATTGGTTCAACCCACAATCAAACCGTCAACCATTTAGTGTCAATATTTTTATGTCTTTTTAGAGCACGTGGGGCATGTTTGAAAAGAGGCCTCCACCCACAGAGCTATTCGTAAATATAGGGCCTGGTCTTATCTTTCAGCAACACTAGGACGGGCCTGTGGTTTTATCTTCATGTGTTTAATGGTCCCTTCACGTCAGCGCTTGATAATTCTTTCCATTAGGTCAAACGTCTCTGTTTGATGACTAACTCACATTAGTAGATAAATATATTCTTCTACATTAGATATCAGTGACTTTAAACACTCAGAGGGCTTGATGTTTTGATAATATCATGAGTTTGTGAGATTTTTTCAAATGTTGTGAAGGAATTCACATGAGTTAAATAGATGAAATAAGAACATTCTGGTGGTATCACTATGTTTTTGTGTGCTTGAAATAGAAATGGCTAACAAAAATTACCTTATTTACTACATTATTTATAGTCAATATTTTTGAATGTAGAAAAAAAGATTGCTGTGAGTTTTCAGAGGGTAATATAAGTGTAAACATAACTAAATGATAATAAAGGCCAGTAAAGACTTAAGTTTGAATACTGTGATCAAAAAAATTATAATGTCACTCTCTTGATTAACATCAAAAAGTTAAAACCATCACAAAAAAATAATAAAAATATCACAGCATAACAAGGTTGGGGGTAAAAGTGCATAAAAGTTATCAGAAAATGCATAAAACATTTTAGAAAAAAAAATTACTCAGTGGCAGGATATTGTAATTTCAAAAATGGCTTTTTTTGTATTCTAAACTAAAGCTAATACATAATACTTTTATAGTTATTTTTCACCTTAAATAGATCAAAAGTGACAGTAAAGACATTTATAATATTAAAAAATATTTTTTATTTCAAATAAATGCTTTTTTTTTCATTTGTGTTAAAGAATACTGAAAAAGGTATCACTGTTTCCACAAAAATATTAAGCAGCAAAACTGTTTAAAAAAGTAATAGCCTAGTAATAAATGTTTCTTGAGCAGCAAATCAGCATATTAGAATGATTTCTGAAGGATCATGTGACACTGAAGACTGAAATAAAAGCGTTGCATCACAGAAATAAATAAAATTTTAAAGGGGTCATATGATGTTGCTAAAAAGAACATTATTTTGTGTATTTGGTGTAATGAAATGTGTTTATGCGGTTTAAGGTTTAAAAAACACATTATTTTCCACATACTGTACATTATTGTTTCTTCTCTATGCCCCGCCTTTCTGAAACACGTCGATTTTTACAAAGCTCATCGGTCTGAAAAGCGAGGTGTGCTGTGATTGGCCAGCTATCCAGTGCGTTGTGATTGGCCGAATACCTCAAGCGTGTGACGGAAATGTTACGCCCCTACCATACTGTGATGCCTTGTCCCGGCACGATGAGACAAAAACATTAAAAGCCATTATAAACATTATAAACATTAAAAACCATCCAGTGGGGACATAATTACGGATTATAATGACTTATACTGTCTTTTTACGCGTTGCATTGCATCGCGCTGCGTAAACATAAAACCATGTCTGCATTTGTGATCGGAGAAATGACAAACTACAAACACTACTTACTCTACACTGCTCAAAACTCACGTTTGAATCATCAGTGGCAAATTCTTTAAATATAAAAACTTAGTTACGCCTTCTTTCTTTGCGTGAACATTTGGGCGGCGTTATGCAAATCTTCCCACATCGTGACGTAGACATGTGGGGGCGTGTTAGAACGAGCCGTTTTAGGTAGGTGTGGTTGACTCTTAACTTTTATAAAGAATATCTCTTTGGATTTGAGACTTTAGTCTTTGAAACTTTACAGATCTTCTTTATGCACCAAGAGCTTGTAACACTCCAAAGAGAAAGAAAAAACTGAAATCGCATCATATGACCCCTTTAAAATATATTAATAGAAAACAGTTTTTTTAAATTGCAACATTTCACAATAT
The DNA here is from genome assembly GCF_001515605.1 of Sinocyclocheilus anshuiensis. Classification (NCBI taxonomy): domain Eukaryota; kingdom Metazoa; phylum Chordata; class Actinopteri; order Cypriniformes; family Cyprinidae; genus Sinocyclocheilus; species Sinocyclocheilus anshuiensis. Next base: position 220,050 of record NW_015547636.1, read on the forward strand.
TGTTGTTTTTACTGCATTTTTGATTAAATAAATACAACCTTGGGGAACAGAGAAATTTTCAAAAACATTAAAAAGTCCTTTGCATTGCATGTTAGTTTTACATCTTTCAAATAATATGACAAAGTCCTAATTATATCATTGCATGTCATAGGGTCACAAAAAGGGCACAAATTGTTTAAAATACTGTCATAAACACTGTATGTTTATGGCTGTTTTCAGACTGCTGTGCGCACTGCATCCTAGCCTGTCTGTTCTGCGAGGTGCTGTCATGGTGTTCGGCTGTGACTCAGTGTTTGGCCTGTGGTCTGGAGTGTGACGCTCTCTGCTGCTGTGGGGAAGCGGCCACCGGTGGTCTGGCGTGCTGTGCTGAGGACACCTGCTCTGCCCTGCTGGACTGTGGGATACTGGAGGACTGTTGCCAGTCTTCAGACTGTCTGGAGATCTGTTTGGAATGCTGCTCCATCTGTTTCCCGACCTAAACGGGATTCTCTACAGAGTGATATCAAGTGCTCAAAGGACTGTAAGCATTGGATACAGTATATTATATTGTTATCCAGCATTTTGTATTTATTCAGTATGAAGAATGAATTTACTGCATCGATCAAAGTTGGACTGTTCTGTACGAGGCTACTCTCTGAGGCCTTAAACCTGAAGTGTGTTATTTTTTGTTTGTTAAAATACACACAAAATCCATGTTTGAATGTGAATCATTGCTTTGTTTATTGGAGAATTGACCAATGGCGTTAGTTCAGGAACTCTTTATCACTATTGAAATTCTGTTTGGTGACACTAGTGGCACAGAAATGACACACTTCATCTTTAACGGTGAAGAGCAAAAGATTTAGTTTACTGCACTTGCATTAACACTACCGTTCAAAAGTTTGGAGTTGGTAAGACTGTGCTGCAAAACATGATTTTTGTCTTGTTTTTCAGTACAAACATCTAAACCTTGTTAAATAAAGGTACTTGAGGTACTTATGATATTAGGTCTTGTTTTCTGGAGTTTATGCATAAAACAAGAAAAAAATATCTTTTAGTTGGCTAAGAAAAATAATCTGGTTTTCCCTTTAAATTAAGTTTGTTTGTTTTAAGCATAAACTCGCTTAATTTTGCTGATTTATTTCAGACAACAAGACTTCATATCTTAGGTTGCTTCTCAAGTAAATGTATTATGATTCAAGAATTGTTAGAATTTGTAATTATTGTAATTAAAAACAACATAAATATTAGTAAGAAAATCATTTTCTGAAGGGTGTTTAACGTTTTTGACAATAAGGCTGCGTTTATTTGGTCAAAAAATACAATAAAAACTGTAATATTGTGAAATATTATTACAGTTTAAGTTTTCTATTTGAATACATTTTAAAATGTGATTTATTCCAGTGGATTTTCAGCATCATTACTCCAGTCTTCAGTGTCACATGTTTTAATAATACATTCTCTGTGTTTTGAAGAGTTTAGCATGACAGCTGAGATTGAGGCGTGAGGATCTTTGTTCTCTGTTCGTTCTCAGCACTCTTATCTAAAGTGTGTGTGGCAGGAAGGCTGGGCGATGCAAAAATAACCAGTCAGGATGACTATAAAGCGCTTGCATATTCCTCTGGGCATGTTGAATTTCACAGGCTTTCTCCAGATGACTCTGCCCAGTGTTTAGACAGCGGGCACTGCTCTAGAGAGAGCTGATGTTGAATGTGGCAGAGGGACAGAGATCTGAGTCCAACAAAAGCCACACAAGATCTACTGACACCACCTCCAGCACTCCCTTCATCCCGCTGAGGGTTACACATTATAAACATCAGCTAAAAACACCCTATCTGCCCTCCATCACTGATTTATTGATTATATAAGTCAGCAAATAACGAATTGTAATATTTGAAAATGTGTTTAGCAAGGTAGGTTTGATTTTGGCATTGGTAGGGACATAACAGACATTTATTTGCTTAATCAAAATTATTGCTAGGGACAATTTAGTAGTCACTGGATATTGGTAGGGACATGTCATAGCGTCCATACTAAACTCTACGCCCTTGAAAATAATAAGTGATGTCTGACTTTGGAAGCTATAGTTCTCTCCTTAAATATGAAGAGAGCAAGCAACAAATTAATGAGTTAATCCAAAATTCAAACAAAGCGTATGGACATAATTTATAAATATATTAAGTCAGACATTGAAGTGACTTGCTGTTTTTGTCACTTTTCTGAGGAAGATGTCATGCATTTGTTTTAGCAAAGTACCCACACAGAAAGCATGTGAAAACTGCATCTCTATATTTAACCTATGTGTCTTTTTAAGTGTGTCTTTTTAAAAACATGCTACACTAACCATAGTTTAACCATGGTATTTGTAGTAAAACTGTGGTTATACAAAAAGAAGAAAAACAAAACAAAACTGGTTACGACTTCTACTATAGTAAAACCATGGTTAATTTTTTCTTAAGGGATTTGTATTTGTGTATACTTTCTTGCTTTTTTTCTTTGTTTTGTTTTTATAACGCTACTGCCTTAATAAATATAGAATAAAAATAAATCAGAAAAAAAGATTTGAGATACATGCTCCGAAGTTCCGGTCTGAATCAAATGATTCGCGATACGCAAAGTTCCGATCGAAATTCGCGATAAGCACTTAACTACACTATTTCATCATAAAAAATTTAAATAATAAAGTATCACAATTTCCACAGTAAAATATTAAGCTACACAACTGTTTTCAACATTGATAATAATAATAAATGTTTCTTAAGCATCAAAACAATAGTATAAATAAAGTTTAAGTTCTCAGTTTTTTATCTGTGCATTAGAATGTTTATTTTGTCTGTGCAAAAAATAATGTCTATCATACACTTTTACCATGATTTACAGAAGACACCCTCTAAAATGACATTTAGTTTGTACAGGTGCACCTCAATACATTAGAATGTCGTGGAAAAGTTCATTTATTTCAGTAATTCAACTCAAATTGTGAAACTCGTGTATTAAA
>NW_015547636.1:223108-224275 GCF_001515605.1 Sinocyclocheilus anshuiensis
ATTTGAGTTGAATTACTGAAATAAATGAACTTTTCCACGACATTCTAATTTATTGAGATGCACCTGTATATATATAAAAAAATCTTGTCAGGCATATTTAGAATAAGACTCATTAGATGACATTTAAATTCTTCATTTAAGGATATATATATATACAGTTGTGCTCATAAATTTACATGCCCCTTGCAGAATATGCAAAATTAATTATATAAGGTGAAAACATTTACTGATGCTCCAGAAGGCAACACAATGCATTAAGTGCTGGGGGGTGTAAACTTTTTTAATTGGATGATCAGGGTAAATTGGACTTATTTTGTCTTCTGGGAATCATTTAAGTATTTATGTAGCTTCTTAAGTACAGTGCCAAATTAAAAAAATATGATCTTTAAACAAAATAAGAAAAATGTACACATCATCATCCTGTTCAAAAGTTTACACCCTCTGTCTCTTAATGCATTGTGTTGCCTTCTTGAGCATCAGTAAATGTTTCCACCTTTTGTGATACTGTAGCTGTGTATGAGTCCCTCAGATGCCCTCAGTGTGAAAATATGGATCTCAAAATCATACAGTCAATATTGGAAAGGGTTCAAATATGCAGAAGATGCTGGAAAACCAAAGAATGTGCAGGAGCTGGAGGATTTTTCTTAAGTACAGCAGGCAGTTGACCTGCTCAGGACCAACAAGAGACTCATGAACAACTATCACAAAATATAAAAAACAGTTGTGGATCATCCAGGAAACAACACAGATTATTAAGATTCAAGGGTATGTAAACTTTTGAACAGGGTCATTTTTATAAATTCAATTATTATTTTGTCTTGTGGAGAATATATAAACATCTGTTATGTTAAATAGCTTATTCAGGAGATTACTAAATAAAAATAACATGCAGTTTTCATAATCCCTCTTATTTAGTTAAAGGGATAGTTCACCCAAAAATGAAAATTTGATGTTTATCTGCTTACCCTCAGGGCATCCAAGATGTAGGTGACTTTGTTTCTTCAGTAGAACACAAACGAAGGTTTTTAACTCAAACCGTTGCAGTCTGTCAGAGTTTGGACATTGCAGTAAATCAGAGGTAAAAAAAATGATATAAATACTGTTCAGTTTCTTGCACAGACCGATCGTTTCGTGTCTTTACACATCAATGTATCGTCACGAGCTGCA
>NW_015547636.1:224478-224799 GCF_001515605.1 Sinocyclocheilus anshuiensis
TACTGTTCAGTTTCTTGCACAGACCGATCGTTTCGTGTCTTTACACATCAATGTATCATCACGAGGCGCAGGGTTTCATTTGGTTTTGTTTGTGTATGTTTTTAGACTCTCAAAGCCGTGATTCCCATTCACTTCCATTATAAGACTGACAGACTACAACGGTTTGTGTTAAAAACCTTCGTTTGTGACATAAAATTTTCATTTTTGGGTGAACTATCCCTTTAAAATTATTAACATATTTGTATATTCTGCAAGGGGTATGTAATCTTATGAGCTGTATGTATATATATATATATATATATATATATATGCTGTAAAGCA
>NW_015547636.1:225112-252039 GCF_001515605.1 Sinocyclocheilus anshuiensis
GTAGATAGAGTGTCAATGGTCCATTTGAGAGATAGGTGGCGGTAATGCACTTATAAGTCTGCGATCCGCCGTAAAGCAAGAAGAAGAAGAAGACGCGTCAGGCGCCGGCTGTTGAACGCGCTCAGGACAGTTTGGACATTGCAGTAAATCAGAGGTAAAAAAAATGATATAAATACTGTTCAGTTTCTTGCACAGACCGATCGTTTCGTGTCTTTACACATCAATGTATCATCACGAGGCGCAGGGTTTCATTTGGTTTTGTTTGTGTATGTTTTTAGACTCTCAAAGCCGTGATTCCCATTCACTTCCATTATAAGACTGACAGACTACAACGGTTTGAGTTAAAAATCTTAGTTTGTGTTCTACTGAAGAAACAAAGTCACCTACATCTTGGATGCCCTGAGGGTAAGCAGATAAACATAAAATTTTCATTTTTGGGTGAACTATCCCTTTAAAATTATTAACATATTTGTATATTCTGCAAGGGGTATGTAATCTTATGAGCTGTATGTATATATATATATATATATATGCTGTAAAGCAATCAGGTTGATTGCATGTGGAGATGAGTCTTACGTCCTGGACCGTGGGCTGCAGGGAAGCAGGAAGGCAGTGTTTATTGTACAGATGTGCCAAGTGGCGTCAACAGGAAGTGTAGGAAGTAACTGAAATGACAGTGCTGGGCCGACAGGATAGGCCACACGGCCCTAATCCAGGCCCGGTTCTGACCCAGCGCTCCTGCTCGCTGTTTCAAAGAGCCGCCACCACTCTGTGTCTGCAGGGACAGGAAGCAGCTTTCAGCATCACTGCACTAAAAAAGACAAAACAGTTTTATACATCAAAGCCCAAATGTCACGCCCGAGCTGAACAAGCCAGTAGGACAGTGGGTCTGCTCTGCTTAGATCATTACAATCCTGCTATACTAGTAGCAGAAATCCAACTGAAGTGAACTTTTTATTTTTCATTTATGCTTTTGTTTCAGTGGCTTACAAATGACGAACTGCATACACAATGTAACTGAGCATCTGGCGAGTCTCCTGTAATCTGTGACGTCTTTTCCTCAGGGTCTGCATGAAGGATTCGCTAGACGACTGACCACAATCCTCCTTTTGTTCATTCAAGGTTTTGGAGAAGAAAGAGTGCTGACGTCGTGAAGACTCTCACCCATGAAGAACAACAAACTCTGCAGATTCTTCATGTCCGAGGAGCACCGCAACATTCAAATGGGGTGAAGAAATAATCATAACTTCCTTTATTTGGCACTTGAAGGTTGAAAACCACACTTATAAGACGTCTAAACTTCTGTCCTTTACATGAATGCTGTTTCTCTTGTTTGAGCAATCCTAGATAGACCAAATAAGGAACAACCTTTAATTAAAAGTTAAAATAAAAATCAAATTAATTTAAGTATTTTTTTAACTGCATATATATATATATATATATATAAAACACACAATACACTGTAAAAAAAATTCTGTAGTTTTTACAAAATAATTTTGGCAGCTGTGGTTGCCAGAATAATTTTGTATTTAAAAAATATTATTTCAGTTAATATTTTAGTTATTTAAGTTAAAGTTAGTTTTGGTTAATAATAACAACTCTGATTTAATCTCACTTTATTTTTTATAAGATATATACATATATATATATATATATAATATAAAACAATTAATTAAACATACAATTAATTATAATTATAGTTAAAAACATCATTCTAAATTATACAACAACATATTAAAATAATAATAATTATTATTTTTAACTAGCCTATATAAATAAATAAATAAATATATATATATATTATTTGTTATATATATAACAAATATTATCCAAAATATAAATTAAATATTAACAACATACACAAAAACACAAAGTAAATATTTAAAAATATCAATAAATACATTAAACTATATCAAAATATTAATTAATTGTTTTATTTAAAAAAGTATAGGCTACCCACCTGTGCAAACAAAGTAATTTGCTTAGTTTGAATTAAATGCAATAAACCGCTTGGCCTGCATTTTATTACAGGCAACTTCTTTATGATTTATGTTTCAATTACTCTGGTACTCTGATTATTTTCACACTTGGAAAATAATTTTGGCCTGCCACAAAGTGCTAATAAAAAGAGCCCAGCTGGCATCTCATCTCAGAACAAAGCGGACACTTCCTGTCCCAGTGTTTTATATCCTATCCGTGATAAAACACACTCCCGCTCCCTGATGAAGGCTCAAGTGAACTATTAAAACACACAATCGAGAAGATCTACCCAGAATGCAGTGCAGCCCAGGCAGGTCTGCGGGTGGGCGCCAGGCCTCGTCCAAAACTAACACAGTTAATATGGGGTTAGTGAGATTTCAGAAGAAACAGAAACACATTTTATAGCAGGGAGGAGGAGAGCTGGAATAACAATAATATGGTGTTATACTTTGGTCAGGCTAAACCAACATAAATTCAGCGCTGAGTTTGACAAACAGTGGCACACAGAGCTGACACACAACAGAAAAGCGCAGTGCGTTTGACAATTAAACAACATTCCCTGTAGTTTTATTAGCAAGAGCAAACGAATTATCTTGGTAGTTCAGTTTATGAAGACGAGAGTTATTAAGGTTACTGAAATGCGGTGATGTTAGTGACACACAAAGATGTGAGATGTTACTGCCCTCTGCTCGACAAACAACTGCAATTGCAACGTTAATAAAAATAAAACCGTGTTAAATAAACAGGGTTAAATAAAAGTGTACAGATATTAGGTTAATGCCTCAAAAGTACACTCTAAGAAAAACAAAATAAAAGCGGCCCAATGTACCTTGTTAATATAAATTTGCATGTGTGGGTCATATTTCACTCTAAATCAAAAGAAAAATATAACTATTTTGCATTAAGAAAATGAAGCCTTTTTAGGACCATAAAGAGTTGTTGCAGTATATATATATATATATATATATAGAGAGAGAGAGAGAGAGAGAGATGTTTGCAAAAATATAGTTGCTTTAAAAAAAAAAATGAAAACACTCATACAAAAGCATAGCTGTTTTACAACTTTTTTACATTTTTCCTAAAAAAAGAACAAAAAATATATATATATTGAAGGGTACAAAAAGAAATCTGCATAACTGTTGCTTGTTTCAATGTTGTACAGAAAATACAGGAATAAACATCCACAAGCACTGTGGACCTACTGAAATACAGAATAAACGACAAACACGTTCCCTTTGCTCAAGTCTGACCGGACAGTGGACATCTACAGGATATTATCAAGTACATACTCATGAGATGAATGTAAATGCGGTCTAAGTCTCCCGCAGTAGTTATAGTCAATTGTAAGGTTTTTAATGAATTCGTAGACAGTTGTAGCTCTTAACAGCACTGACCACAGAACTGATGCAAGTTTGAGGACATTTTATCAGGCAGAAACTGCACGACAACCTCCAAAACACACAAGAAATGCCCAAACCCCATTGCTGGACATCCAACATGGAGGCATCAAAGAAATATATACAAAAGTGCTTAATAATTAAGTCGAAAAAGCCACAGAGCAGGCGATTCCCTATGGTTACTGAGCTTTAGCGGGGATCATGCACTCACAAGGCGGCTGAACACGAGCTGTGGACAACAGACAAAAGCACTGAACAGGGATCACACTAACATTGCATAGATCCAAAAACTCCAGGGGGTTTTCTTTTCCCCGAAAATGCTTGTTAATGTCATTGCATTTGACTAAAACCTACTGATTTTGCTCACAAAGTGCCAAAATGTTTTGATACTTTCTGTACTTTTTTTTTTGTAAAGATTTTTTTTCTCCCACCTTGTTACACTTCTGGTGTTCCCATTCAAAAATGACCAGCCTACAAAAAAAGAAAAAAAAACTGGCTTATAAATGTCTTTTTATGGTATATTATTACCAAAAAAAGAAAAAAATTGGCTTATAAATGTCTTTTTATGGTATATTATTACCAAATATTGGATCTTTTTTTGTTTTCTTTCACGTAGCACAGGTTTTGTATTTATTTTTTAAACTGGTTGGTTGTAGGCCTCACTGATTCTGTACTTATCCACCTCAGTTTTTGAGAGAACATTGCCAAAATTATCCACAAATCATGCTTTTTCACTCAAAATCCACTCAGATGAATGAGGCCTGACCAATCATTTCCAAATATAAAACCTACAAAAATACAAAAAAAAAAAAAAAAGAAGAACTTGTCAAGAAGATTGAATCCAATATTTGGTGATAATATAGCAAAACGAGAGATTTACAATCATTTTATACCAAAACACTAAATTAGGTCAAAGATTTCTGCATCAAGGTTTGACAGCTTTATCATAATTAAACTGGTCTGTTTTGTGATTTCTGTAGAAGGTATTTTCTACACATTGTTTAGAAAAGTAAATCTCTGTCCCTCTACACCAGCTAGCTACGAAAACCATCCATCATTATGGATATTAATGTCATTCAGTTTTATTTTTCAGTAAACAGCAGTGAAAACAGATCGTTTAATCTGAAATAAACAATATAACTTGATATATGTGTTAAAAACTAAAAACTCTTTTCTGAATGTATACGTTAGCCATTGTGCTAATCAGCTTATAATATATACAGTTCACGAGAACACATCAACACATAGATGAGCTGTAATGTTGCATAACTACAGTAGTTTCCCAAGCTGCTATAGCTAATATACACAATAAAACTACAAAAAAAAATCAATGCCAAAACCTAAAAAATAAAAAGTTTTTAACATGGTCATCCAGAAGTATATTCAACTCACCGTACAGATTCATCAAAAAAAACACGAATGGTTTTCTTCTGATTTCCTTTGCTTTTAGCTCAAAAACAGGGTTTATAAAACAGCATCCGACTATAAGTGTTTATAAAAGCCATTAATAGCAGATTGAGTCTCTGTAGAAAAAAACACAGACTCCTGAGAAGGGATGTAAAGACGTTGGATTGCATTAAGAAATTCACGAGAATGACGGTTTGAGGATTCATTAATGTGATTGGCTGCGCTCTGGCAGAAAACAAGAACAGTATTCAGAGCTGGAAGGTCTTTGAATGGCAAAGGAAACATGAAAGTACTTGCATAGACAATCTGACATCGGCACATGACTAGAGATTTAACCAGAGGAAAACTCAAAGTTAGAGAGGCCGAGATGCAATGCAGATCAATGGCACAAAAACAGTAGGTTATTGTAAACAAATTCCACCTACTGCTACTTAAAAACTTAAGTTCAGTTGCTGCCTTGAATTTATTTCAAATTGGCTGTACAAGTCAATTCAGCTTGACTTAAATCGAGTTGAATCTCATATAACTTAAAACATGAAGTTGAAATTGGTACAATCATTTTGACGAGTTAAATTTATGTTGCTATGACTTACTGATCATATCATTTTTATGATATAAACACTATTTTGACTCTTGAAGTGTTTCTTCATGCCATCAGGGATCCCTGTAAATCAAACATGCATCTTTCGGGAAGCTGGGTTTAATTTGCTCCATAATCAAACACCAGTTTCACAGAAGAACACAAAAATCCCAGCAGGAAATGAAAGCCGAGATGAACAGGATGTTCTCTTTTCTGTCTGTTGCTCTTTCCTGAGGACATTAAAAGCAGGTTCAGGAACATGTTTACTGCCACCTTTATCAAAAGCACAGATGTACGATGTGCAGATACACACTCGCACATTAAAAAAAGGGAAACAAAACACAACTGTCCCTTTTGTATTTGATGAGGTCCTACTGTAAACACTGACATACTGTCAGCTCCAAACGTCTGAGACATTTATCATTTAATATAACATTTGCATTAGGAATTACACTATTGTTCAAAAGTTTGGGTTTGGGAAGGATTTTGTGTTTGTGAAATGAGTCATTTGTTGCATTTATTTGATCAAAATACAGTAAATATTGTGGAAATATTATTACAATTGGAAATAAATATTTTCTATTTGAATATAGAATATATTCCTGTGATCAAAGCTGAATTTTCAGCATCATTACGCCAGACTTCAGTGTCACATGATCCTTCAGAAATCATTTAATATGCTGATTTGCTGCTCAAGAATTTTTTTTTTCATTATTATCAACGTGGAAAAATATATATTTTAATATCTTTATATTAAAATTATTTTTTAAATTAAAGTTAATATTTTTGTGGAAACTGTGATACATTACTTTCATTATTCTTTGATGAAAGGAAAGCTTTATTTAAAACTTAAATCTTTTTTAACAATACAAATGCCTTCACTGTCACTTTTGATCAATTTAATGCATAATTTCTAAATAAAAGTATTAATTTCTTTCAAAACATCTTACTGACTGCAAACTTTTGAATGATAGTGTATATTAATAGCATAATTTAAAAGTTCTTAGTATTTGGTTTGACTCTTTTTAAGTGCAGAATCTAACATTTTTTTTTATGATTCATTTATTCATTCATTTAAATCCTGCATATTTCCAGGTTTGAAGTCTCATACTTTTGGAGCCCACTACATGAGTGAGGTCTGAAACTAAAAAATAGTCATATGTTTTGATATTCAGGCATGTTTTTTTCCCCAACATGTCTAATAAATTCATGTGGTGAGTGTCCACGAGTTAATATTATAGTGCTACTTTTCATACAACTGCATATTAAAAACACAAAATAGATGTTTAGCACTAAATCTACTCTATGTACATATATTCTTCTATATATTTATCAGAGGTCCAGATAACAAATTAGGCTCTAAATGTCAGCGTCTGCTCCTGAAGTCTTTCTATACTTGTGTCACCTCTAGAAAAAAATGTCTTGAGGATCTCAGACTTCTACAGTACGGCGATTACTAAATACCTTAGGATTACACTGCCCTCTACTGGCCAACGATGGAGCGCGCAAGCAGGATTTGCAACTTAAAGCAAAACTAGCGTCCAATTTGAAGAAGTCACAAGTCTTCTTCCATGCTGAAGCTACTTCTACGACTGCTCGTTTTGGACGCTTCCGGGGAAACCGAGGAAAGCAGGGGATCGGCGCCCCCTACGGGCGACAGAGCGCCGCTGTCATCCATCAAAATATCCCCTAACCCCATATCCGCCATCAGGGCTGGATTAAACACGGAGGCCGTGGGGTCGTCCAGCTCGGCGAAGCCGAGTATCCCGAGGTCCAGAGGGCTGGTGACCGTCCCGCCCACTGAGGAGGCGGAAGAAGGCGGAGATAAGAACGAAGAGGGCGTGGTCTGGTTGAGGGACAGAAGGGTCTTGGAGAGGTCGTTGCTGGGGTTGTGATCCAGAGTTAAAGTCTGAGTCTGGGTCAGAGTGGAGTCAGAGATCTGAGATGATGAGATGCCGTGGAGACGAGCTTGCATTTCCAGTTCCTGTCGATCACACAGCCTCAATCATTAAACTGCAGAGGGGCATTTACAAATGCACAACACGCATGTCAAATCATAACTTAAGGAAATAATAATTAGGCACAACTGTCTCAAGATGCCAAAGTTCCAATTAGAGTTGAACAAAGGTCAGCTTTATGCAAATGAGTGGTGGTGTGATGAGGCAACTACCGGTGGGATTGTAGACATTTATCTGCTGCCTGATACACATGGATTCAGTAGTATAGCATAGGGATGTTCATTTCGGTTATTTTTCCTAACCGACGCTCATTAACATTTGTTTCCCGGGGAAAAAAATTCAAGTGATTGTGCCGGCGCTGCATGCGCACACGCAGTTAAGCATTGCTACCTTGACGATGCAGCCTGTTCATTATCATAATAAAATACAGTCAGTCAAACATATGGAAAAAAAAAACTATGTAGTAAAAAAAATATATGTAGTAAAAAATATGTAGTAAAATCTGTGCCGTTAAGTGTTATCACCATACCGCCGTGATGTTATGCAAAACATTTTGTGAAAATTCTTACGGTCGGTTAACCGGTTAAAATGAACATCCCTAGTATAGCATGAACAGCAGTAAGAGCAAAGAAATGACGTGGAAGAAAGTAGGAATGGGATCAGGACACATAATTCAAGCTGGAATCAAATTAGAGTCTATTTAAGAGTTTTAAGTAAAATTAGTCTAAATTAAAGTCTGAATTAACACTAGAGTTCAATGTGTCTAGAATGTGTGCTTAACTGATAGGCCATAGCTCCAATTCATTTCATGTTACTATGTCAATTTTGAAAAGAGGATGCACATTTTTGGGTAAATGGCAAAGTAGTAAATAAGGATTAGCTTAAATGAAAAATAAAATAATATATAAAATAAAATAAACCTAAATGATTACTCATAGTGATGTAACGATGAACCGCGAGCTGGTTGAAAATCGATTCAAATATGTGACGATTCAAATCGGTTGAGATGCCAAACAAATCGCGATACAACTGGAGTAGGAGTTTATATGAATACATCTCTGAGGGGAACTGACTGTCTTTAGAAAAGTTTACATGGTATTTTCATTTCATCTTGCCTCTGAACAATGCATGTTAAAGTAGAGTTCATAAGCGCAGCTCTGCTGTTTACAGCAGTAACCCAGGAAACACTGTATCATTGCTGTTCATAAGCGCCACCTGCTGGCAGAGAGTGAATTTGCGTCTCATTCAGCTCGTTCAGATATGTTTTATGTAGTATAGTTTCAGTCAGACCATTCTGTTTTTGCTTCAAATTTCGAAATTATACAGTCTCTAATTTAGATTAAAACTTGCTCATGCTGCATCATGTATGCTGCATCTTTGTTTGGATGATGATTAAAATGCAGTGGTTGCTAGGGCTGCACGATAAATCGAAATCACGATTAGACAGAAGCTGCGATTGTCATGCGTATCTTTCAGTGAAGCACGGTTCTGTGATCAGCAGTAAATCTCCATCCAAAGGCCAGAGGGTGCTCTCGCACGGAAACCCCAAATACGCTTCGCAGAAGAAACCCAGGAAATGCCAATAGCGGTAGCTGGATAAACAGAAGATTTAACTGCTTTTATTGATTCAACGTGACTAATAAACACACGATTATGACAATATATGGTTTATCTGAGTTATTATTATTATTATTTTCATTAAAATAAAGTATATTTATAATGCAATGCCTTTATCACTGCTTAAATACTATGAAATATGTTGCATGCCTTATTCTGTGTAAGAAGCCACATCATCTCTCAGAAGTATTTATTTCAAACACTCGACTGATGTTATGAAGCGAGTTTGGAGTAAAAACATGTTATTAAATGTGGTATTTTCACATGCTTTCAGAAGGAGCAGCATTTACTACACAGAGCCGTAGTTCACTGAGAAGCTATGCAAACAGCTGTCATTATCGTGAACGATTTCTTTGATTTCAGAATCGCGCAATATCATCTGCGATTTTTTTGCGTAACTTGACAGTGAACTACGGCTCTGTGTAGTAAATTCGGCTCCATCTGAAAGCACGTGATGATGATTTACTGCTGATTACAGAACTGGCTTTACTAACAAAATGCGAATGACAATCGCATTCGATTAATCATGCAGCCCTAGTGGTTGCCTCCAATTTTAAATGGAAAGAGCACAGACAAAGCCTTAGTTTGTTTATATGAAGAGATTTATTTTATTAGTGTAACTTAGCTACTTGTTTGATTTGAGGTTTGTTTTAAAATTTCAATTTAGTTTTGTTATATTTCAATTTCACAAATAAACATGCAGCTATAGCCTAATAAAAGGACACCTTTGAATTTATTGTATAATGTCTTCAATCTCATTTTGTTAAAGGGGTCATATGATGCGATTTCAATTTTTCCTTTCTCTTTGGAGTGTTACAAGCTGCACAAAGGTGCATAAAGAAGATCTGTAAAGTTGCAAAGACTAAAGTCTCAAATCCAAAGAGATATTCTTTATAAAAGTTAAGAGCACAAATAAACGTTCAGCAATAGCCTAATAAAAGGACACCTTTTCATTTACTGTATAATCTAATTTTGTTAAAAAATATAGTGAGAAAATCGAATCGTGAAATAAAAACCATGAGTTAAGTGAATCGTTACATCCCTAATTACTCACATTTCACATTTTCTGTGTGGTGTTGCTATTATTCCCTAAAACTTCAAATATAAAAAATAAGAAGTTTTTACTAAAACAAACTATTAAAAACAATAGTTTTCATTAATTGAAATGTAGCTGAAATAAAATATCAATAATAGATAAAAATTAGAAATGTTGCCTTGGCAACTAACTGAAATAAAGTAAGTTAAATATTAAGTACTAAAATTACCAAAACTAAAACTGATATAAAAATAAATTAAAGCTAAATAAAAATATATAAATATAAAAATGACTAAAACTAAAATGACAACTGAAAATAAATGAATAAAAACTAATTCAAAATATTTATAAATAGTAAAATAATAGTATATAAATAATACTATTACTAATAATAACTCTCTGATGATTTGGGGAAAAAATTGTGGAATGGATTTAAAAATGGTAAAAGATTTTCTTTGGAAATCTACACGGCAGCATACCTGAATGCGCAGCAGCAGGCTGTGGTTGGCGTGTTCAAGTTTCCTCTGTCTCGTCTCCATCTCTTTGGCCCTCTGCTGCTCCTTCTGTAGCTTACGGATGTAGTCGACTGACACCTTTAGGATGGTGCCCTTGTTCAAGCGCATCTCGCTGTTGAGAAAACACATGCAGGCACTCTTATAGACACATGCACTGAACAAAACCATTAAAATGAAGACAACTAGAGTGAGGAAAAAGTATATTTAAAAAAAAAAAAGTCACTGATTTTTTTTTTTTTTAATTGCCACTTTTAAAAAAATCCATTAAAATTATATTTTTAAATTCAGATACAACAAAATAATACTCTTAAGAGTTTTTGTACTGTCATAACTTAAATGATCTTTTGAATTGAATTCATTCACCACTGGAAATAGTCACTGTTGAAAACCAGACAGAAGTGAGAACGAGAGCAGTGATACATAGTGATGACAGTTCTCAGCGATAAAACAGAAACTGCAGGTAAAATCTGCAAGAAATCACACTCACTCAAGTTATGATTGTCTTTTTTCTGTCTCTCCTTCATAATAGCTTTTGCCTCGGCATCTATAAAAAAAAAAAACAATATAGCAATTTATATTTAATCTTACAGGGGAAGTGTGTAATTTCTTTGTCACTTCCATCACCAGACAAAAAGCCAAAACAATTACTGTTTCCAAACAGGTATCCTGAACAGTCTCTCTGTCTGCCATTGGTTGAACAGATGGTTGTGTCTCAAACTCACACCACTTGTTGAGTTAAAGTAATAGCATCGTCTGACTGAGATGTGGGACTTTTTGTGAGAATCAACCAACAAATACCTTATTTATTGTGGTTTCTGATAGTAAAATCAGATAAAGGAAGTATATCACTTCACCTTTAAGCTATTTTGTCAAGTCAAGTCACCGTTATTAATATAGCGTTTTTTACAATGCAGATTGTGTCAAAGCAGCTTTACAGTATTAAAAAAAAGGGAAATAGTGTCGAAATAGTGTGCCGTTATCCTCTGGCCAGACGAGACCAGCAGTTTAATTCTAGGTTGCAACAAAGTCAGATTGTGCAGAGGACACATCTGGTTCCTGTGGTCTTGTCCCAATGGCCGTCTAGATGATGAGGTCTTCTTATGTTAGCTAAATAACATTCACAAATAATATCCGCACTTCTATTATTCCTGCTAATTTATTGCAATTGCTACGAAACCATCAGTTTTACTTCTATAATTATTTAATTTTTAGTGCACAGTGTTCAGTGACTGATGAATGATGGGTATTTACACTAATCACTTAGTCACAAGTTCTGCAAAAGCATAAATATCCACTGATACAATAATTAATCATATGCAACGATGACTGTTGCATATCAGAACTGGGAACTGCTGTGAAATTGGGAAATGGCAAATGTGGTGTGTAACTCTGCTGATACAGTCAGACTGACTCGACTGGCCGGTGAAGGATCGGTGCCAGAGAAACGAGGAAGAGTAAGCAGCGAAATAAAGAGATGGAAGACCACAGATGGAGATACACACTGGTCAACTCTCTCTTGCCGTTTTGCAGGTCTGCAGGGCAGGAGTTGCTGACGGTGAAGCTGGGTGCCGCCATGCCCTGACTGCTGTACACATCCAGGAGGTTTCCTGAGACCGGCAGCTGTTGAAAACCAATCACAATGAATTAAATCAGAACCCCGCCCACTGCATTATCTGGTCAGAGGCCCCCCTCACTGCCACATGGTGCACCGTATGGATAACCTTCATTCAGTTCAGATAACCACAAACATGAACCTTCATATCTGAAGGGCGACATCTTTAACAATGGCCAAACGGCTCTGTGTGCACGCTTATTTCTAAAGTGAAACGAACTAGACAAGGCGAGGACTATCATATGGATAAAATATGCAAATATGTGTAAATAAAAAGCATTTCGGAAGGAAAAATTACAAATACATAAACTGTCCTCTGTTAGTGCTTACTGAAAATTTGAGAACATAAACAGAGCACATCTAACCACAAATTTGTTTAATTTCTTAATAAAAACACTCATGTAAATCTCCACACAATAACCAAGTTATTCTGCTTGCGTTTCATAAATGAGCAGCAGCAGATGCATTAAGAGAGCTGAAAACAAAACTACAAACTGCAACCTTGACGTCAGACATTTTTGAAATAATTAAACCAGTTACAGAAGATTCATAAACATGCTTGAAGTTTCAAACGCGCAGGTTTACCAGAAAACGCATTTCATTCATCTTGACAAACAGAGCCAGCCTGAAAGGTGACTTTTTCTTTTGTAAAACTGATTAAGCGTGCAGAAATCAATTATTTAAAATCCATCTTATGCTGAATCTGCTGTCCCGAGGCATAGAGATGCTCAAATAAACCCAACAGATCGTTCACAACATGCTAAGATTACTTAAAATGTCATAAACGCATCAATCTGTCTTTAAAGCAAAACTAAAACCCAAACCTACCATCTTCCCACGGCATTTACACAGGACAAGCAATCCCAGAGTTAAAATGCACTCAAATTTACCTCAATCTTGCCTTTTTTCTTTTCATTCTCCGGCAGTAAAACAAGAATCCTCATGTTCTCTTAAACACCCGCAAAGTGCTTCCTCTTTCTGTGCGTCTCTCCGTAAAAAGGGACGTTTAGAAATGGGGAAATATCTTTTGGAGTCTTAAAAAAAAGGGCAAGCTTGCCACAGAAATCAACTCATGCACACACACGTTCAGTGGCCACTGGTTCTGCATGTGTGTGGTTGTGTGTGTGTGCGGCAGCTCTCCGTCACTCCTCCGTGGCGTGCCAACCCCACCCATTGTGAGCCATGTGTTAGAAGTTCATATTTGCTTCCAGTGTTTCAAGCCTACATTCAACCCAAACGTACCGAATGCAAACACTACACTGACAATATGCAATTAAGCATATGAGTCTAAGTTAACCTTAACTGGTTACACAAGCGCCTCTACCTGAACTCCTCCCAGACTCAACTGAAAATTACTGATTTGAAAACCGAAATTGTATTTCCAAAGCAAAGGCATGTCAGAGCAGGATTCACTTGGAGACAAATTTGCTTGCATAAGACTAAGGTAGAACTGTGGGCTTCAGTGAATGACTGGAAATTCAATGATATGTGATAAATCAATGATAAATGGCTGTTTATCATAATAACATCATTATCATCAGTTAATTAAAAAAAATTAAACGCTGTTCCAAAAAGTCATGCAAAACAAGTTCAACAAACTTTGCTTAATCAGTTCTTAAGAAATAGATGACAAAAGCACTTGCATTGCTCAATTGATCCTTAACAAAGTTGAGGATGTCGTTACATACCGTGTTGGGAAGCTGCAAACCCGAGTCGATCAGTGTCATAAATTCATCATTTAAACTTGATTCCAGGCTGATGATGTCATCGATGACGTCTTCGATCTGTGCATTTAAAACAGAGAAAAAACAGCTTGTAGATAAAGTTTTAGATTCCTTGTGACACAAAAATCTGCTTTAAAGTGGATTTCCGCCATGAGTCATATGGATGTTTAAATAACACACTACACAGCGGTTTCCAGAGTGACACACCGGCCACATGGAGATGAGAAATACAGACATCCGATTCAAAGCCCGATAAAAGTCTCGAACCTTAGCCAGCTTGTATTTCATCGTAGAGTTTTCCAGTCAGTGGTTTTGACTGGGAAGGGTCCTTCAGTACATACACAGGAGAAATACAGAACTGAAAGACTTTAATAGCCAAGCCCACACAAAGTGCAAAGTGTGCTGGGGTCATTGAGCCGTGAGTGTGATATTTACCAGCACAATATGGTACCAAAAGCAAAGTGCCCAAGAGAGTCTGGCCGACTTCACGCAGACTTGACAAAGCGAGCTATTTGTATTTAACAAATGCAAGGCGCATTCTTCAAAAGGATCTTTCCAAGTCTCAGAGCCAAACACTTAATTAGTTGTCTAGCATTCTCTAAATGGCTTAAGACTTGAGATTATTAGGACAATAATTACTGGTTAGTACGGTTTTGTAAGCATGTGAAATTCACAGACTATGTCTAGCAACATAAGTGGCCTAAAGTACAAGCTGACTGGAGAGTAAAACCTTTTCCTGTCAATATAGCATTGTTTGATAGGCAGACAATAAAACAGACACAAATACTGCTAGAATTACACTGAAGAAGGGACTGGAGCCTAGAATCATGGCATCGAGTAACACTAAAATCTAGTCACTGAGCAGAGATAGTAAAGGTTATATTGTACTTGTGCATGTGAAAGTAGGTCAGAGCACAGAGGATTATGCTATGCTGTCACTGTTTGTGTAAATGGGTCATCTTTTGTTATGGCATTGGCTCAATGACTCTTATCTACACAATTTTTATAACTTTATTGCCATGATGTAGTACTATTAAAATTACATCATTTGGAGATTGAAATAAGATAAAATACTGTTCAAATGTTTGGGGTTGGTAAAGTTTTTTAATGTTTTTCAAAGAAGTGTCTTATGCTCACCAAGGCTGCATTTATTTGATCAAAAATACAGAGCAGAGGACATTCATATAGAACGCAAATGAAGTCAGTATGATTTTATTCATATTCACTACTGTTCAAAACTTTGAACTGTAAGATTGGTCGGTAAATGTTTTTGAGCATATTAATTATAACATATATATTATAACATATATATTATAACATATTGTAAAGACAGTTATATTGTGAAATATTATTACAAATTAAAGTAACTGTTTTCTATGTGAATATATTTTAAAATGAAATTTATTCCTGTGACGCAAAGCTGAATTTTCAGAGTCACATGATCCTTCAGAAATCATTCTAATATGCTGATTTGCTGATCAAGAAACATTTCTTATTATTGTGGAAATTTCTTATTTTTGTGGAAACCCTGATGGATATTTGAATATCAGCATATCTGAAGAACAGCATTTATTTGAAATAGAAGTCGTTTGTAGCACTGTAAAGGACTTTACTTTCACTTTTGATCAATTTAATGCATCCTTGATGAATGCAAGTTAAAAAAAAAAGTACATTTCTAATGTTGCTTTTAAGACATAAGGGCTTTCCTTCAAAACCATCATCTATGCTAACCATGCACTTTCTTGGCAATATAAATGCTAAAACAGAAACATCTGATCTGGGTTCAGTTCATACCTCTTCTTTGTTTGATCCCAGGCTGAGCACAGCCAGCGGGCTGCTGGGAGTGCTACTAGCGGCAGGAGCCAACTCAGGGGTGGAGGCAGGCTGGGGCGAGGGCAATGTCGCCAGAGTCCGATTGGCTATTTTATTGCCAAGGGTGTGAGAGAGGTATTGCTTCACTTGCTGCCTCTGAGCTTGCTGGATGTGGTACTTTGTCGGGTTTTCCAAGTGCGTTTGGACCTGAGATTCAAATACAGGACAACCCATGGAGTAAACAGTATTTCAACATCCAAATGTTCATATTTCATGTTAATTTTTTATAGATGGTCATACCTTCAGCACTTCCACGGGCACCTGGGTCGGGGTGGCCGGCAGGGCGGATGCGACAGAGATGGCAGGGGTGGCATCAGTGGGCCGCTGCTGAGCGCTGGAGGCCTGTTTTTGGGCCTCCCGTCTCTCCTGGTCCTGAGCCTGCTGTCGCATCAGCTCCTGCCTCATCAACACACGTGACGTCATGACGGAGCCGGCTGGGGTCACGGGGTCAGCAGAGGTCACAGAGCCACTACGGGGGCAGACGATGAGAATGTAAATTGGCTTAGAGTACCACGCTACACCCCCGTGCTGTAATCATATTACTACAAGCTATTTCTGAAACACAGGGCTGAGAGTTCACCGCCGAGACAGAGATCAATTTAAGACAGACAACGTGAGAACAGCAACTTAAAACACAAGACGGTTAAAAAATAATGATCTCTTATTTGCCATAGCATGAAATTTTACGTGTCATAAAATTGCATTTCTCATAAAACCAAAAACTACTGTAAATTTCTTATTTATAAGGTCTTGTTTTGAATACTTCTTTGAGGAAAAATATCAAAATGTAATGACTTTTTCTGCTTGAGGCAAATCAGGAGAATACAGTTAACCAATGATATGACTGCTCTACATTATTCCTTCAGCATACTGTGTTTCCCTTGGAAATACATCACATTGTGTCAACATGTCAACATAATTGATGCATTTACTTTCATACATACATATTCATTCATATTCCTGGTATACTTTTCATCAGTGCATGTTATTCCAAAGACACAAAATGTTTGTTTTCATAATATTTCATCAAAATAAAAATAAATGACATGTAAAAATAATAAAATAAAAAATACGAATAAATATATGAATAAAACGTTTGAAAACTATGAATAAAATTTTTAAAAATTATTTAAATTTTTTTCAACTCCTCTCGTCCAATCATGTAAAATGGCCACTTCTCATAATCCAATCAACTGACGGGGAAAATAAAGTTGTCCCGCATATTTTTCTAACTGACTTTCACTTTCACTTTCACTTAGAAACATGTCCTATTATGGGGAAAAAATTGGTTGCAAGCCCGTTCACGTTGACTTTTGCAACAATAGTGTTTAAAATATATACAACCATCAACATTTAGCAGACACTTTTATCCTAAAAGCTTTAAGAATGTGAATAATACAAACAGAAAAGTCCTTTGTAACATTATCAAGCTGTGCTATCAATGAACACTGCTTACATAACAACAACAGAGCAAAATAAATCAAATCTCTCTGTACAGTCTCACATTTCCAACAATACAGCCTTCACATTCCCTTCACACAGACTCGATTTTTCTGATGAGTCATTCTGGGAAGTACCAGAGCCAACGGAAAACAAGCAGCCAAGACCACGCTGCCTCAAACACACAGTTTGCAAAAAAGTAAATTCAAAGAATACTATGTCAGGCTGATCATCCTGTCAGATAAACCTGAGAGACTGTGGGAGACAGCAGCGTGTGAACTTTGAAACACTCGTATAATTGATTTATCTTAAAACACACTCGGCTATGTAATTCTGCAAACACAAACCACTATCCTAAACATATTACTTTATAATCAATATGATTTTTTTTTTTTGTAAGACGAGCTGTGGAAAGAGGTATTACGATTGATCGGGGTGTTTAGATTTGTGCTGAATCCCTGGAAACAGACACTGGGAAGTTCTGTCAACAGAAAGCCAATGCCCCGTCTAAACACCTTCAGGACAGCATGCACTGACCTGCCTCATCGCATTAAAAAAAACATGCGGCACTCACACAAATGGGCACAAAAACAGTGCTTAATTTCACATAAAGTGAGCAATGTAATGAATAAAAAAAAAACGAGAAGAATGTAAAAGTTCTCAACAATTTAGAAGTACAGTAACTGCCGGTAAACTCCCGCGGGGTGAAGCTGATTATACCGTACACCAAATCAATATGTCACAGGTATGCAGCAAAATATGATCAAAAACTTCTAGGCATCTAACACAGAGCATGCAGGAAGTAAATCAGATACGATTGCGGTTCTCTCATAAGCGTATCTGGCATGCGGTCACAGTCTAAATGTGTAGGTGAGAGTACAGAAACAAACAGGAAGTGTGCTTTGATAATTGTGGTAACCGGACTCACCGTGGGGTGATGGGTTGACTCTTCAGCTCGTAGAAAGTGTCCGAATCGGTGGAGAAAACGCCTTCTACCTCAATATCTGCCACAATCCCAGACTCAGGAAGAAGGGGTTCAACACTGAGAAAGGAAGAACACAGCTACGTCAATTACTGTCAGTCCACAAACTTGTCCTGTAATCGGACATGTTGATGCAGAGACCCATGAACAGGAGGGGTGTGAAGTAAAATCCTGGAATTAATAAAGACTCCCAGTCACTAACCACAGTTCCTCATTCCCAATACTGTTTAATACATCACAGGCTTTGATTGCGGGGAAAACCATGCACATATAAACGACACAGAATACAGTACAATCTATCATTTAAATATGCAAAATCTGAATTTAAATATCATGCATATATATATACACACATACATAAAACCAGTTTTAAAAAGCATTAATTTAATTAAAAGGCATTAATTTATTATTAATTTAAGCATGCTTTTTAGACCTGAATGCCCTTTATTTGACATATTTACAATATATATATATATATATATATGCCCTAAAAGAACTCTTGCAATCAGCTTGTCGTTCTGGGGAAAGCTAATTAATATTTATGAGCCAAGCCTTCAGCGTAGTACAGCATGTATTCGCTACCCGGCCTTTAGAGATTCGAGCTTTTCAGTCTGCTTAACTTTCGCTAAATACCCCAATTTCAACGAAAATGATACTAGAAAATCTTCCCTAAACTTAAATAATCTGTGTTTTCCAAGAGTATCAGCTGCGGACTGCCCCTAATAAAACTACAGCTTTACTAAAAATAGACAAATGGAAAAGCCCAATATCAGTAGTCACCGCCAGAGGGGAGTCACTCCAGCAATATAAATTTATTTCCTTTTTATTCTACTCTTATTTTTAATTAATTTCATATATTTCTTTATTTGGCTTACCCTTACAAAATAATATAAGCTTTCTGCAGTATTGTAATATAAGAATGGGTGTATGTATTTTCAATCTATTTTAATTCGTTTTATATTATTTCTAACTGTAAACAAAGAGACTTTACACTTTCAAAAATGTTTAATTAATCTGATGTATTTATGTATCATCACTAATATAATTCCTTGTTGTAATACTTTATTTTCCCCTTACGGTACTAAACACAACTACCACCAGTGTGATAATGTGACAATAAAGAATCTTGAACTTTGAAAGCACATTATGCAACAACGGCTATTTAAAACATAAAAAGGTCACCTTTTATGGTAATTGGGCTATAGGGAGAAAAATCAGACGTCATGTCTTTTTTCTGAGGATAGCAAATGAAAAACATGCTTTTAGGGTACAAAAGGAGCAAAATAGCGTATGCTCAGCAAGCATTCAGTCAATGCAAGCAAGAACTTGAGAGGAAGGACAGCAAAAACAGGGATATAGAAAAAAGAAAGAGGGCAAAATGTGTGGGTAGATTTGCTGAGTCATATCCCGTGAAATCTGAGGCTCAGGACAGAAACGACAAAACAAAGCCTCTGGTTAAATGGCTCTTGTGGGTCGAAGTAACACAGACAAGCATTCCAGAGGAATTTTGTTTGGCAGGGTGGAAGGGAGGGAGGTTAGTTTTAAAGGTTGAGGCCGGTTAAATGGCTTTGAGGTTTGGTTTGAGGAATTTAAAGAGACGGTTCTTTTGATATTCTGAAAATTCTCACATTAGGGGAACTTCAGGGAGCCTACACAACTCATTTATTTTCTTTCAGCTTTCAATAACATATTGTATTTTTGGCTTAATGTACGTGATTACTTTTGCAACTTTTATGTACAGGACTTTGGTACCCATTACGATTTGAAAGTGCTACAGAAATAAAGTTGAGTCAAGAGTGCATTTGAATTCTCATGCATAAAAAGACTGTCATGTGCCATGGCTTCTTCTTCTTGTACGCTATATTTAGAGACTTGCATTTTGCCCAAAAACAATATTTGCAATGTCCAACATCTGCTTTTGGTTACGGTGCATACTAATCATAATATTTTAATAATTTGAATGAGAAATAACCTTTGAATAACTGCATACATTCCTTTGAGTACAGTCAAGTTTTACACAAAACTAAAATGCATAACCCTACAAAACACAAAACCAAAAGGAACAGTCTGATTCTGAATCTACACACTAAAAATTAACTATCAGCACCGCAATGAATGCAAAATATTGATGCATTGAACATCCTCTAATCCCAAGCATCCAGGTACACTGATGTGTTTATAAAGTATCTAGTTTATCCTCCAGGAGTTGTCAATACTTTAAATCTCTATCATGAAGTACCCTTAGGATGAAAACAACACAAAATCACTTTGTGGTTTGAATTAGTCATTAAAACCAGAGTTTATGTGATGCTCGTTCACTCACCTGATGAGATTGACAGATTCGGCTGAGGAGTCTAATATGACGTAGACGGTCTGAGGACGCTCGTGCAGCGCCTGTTGCCCAGGTAACGCCACTTCCGGTCTGCCCTTCGCGGGTTCGACGGAAAGTAGGCTGGACATTTCTCCAGGTGTAAAATGGTACTTAAAAAGAGCAAAATAAACGAGCTAGGGTAACCGAGAATGATACTAGTCTGAGCTAAAGTTCACAAACAAAATAAAACCAGTTGTTTTCGGAAGAAGTTGAATAGAGGACCGTCGCACTTCCCGACCGCTAGCGAGATGTTTACTGCACAACTGGTCTACGCGTTTCCACAGATTCCCGCGTCGAGGCTTCCTTTATCAGTCTGCACTACAGCTTGATGAAAAATAAATGCGTCTTAGAAGTCCGAAGTCCTTCGTTCCTTAATGAGAGTCTGGCTGCTGTGCAAACAGTTATCTCGCTCTCTTCTCCGCACACTGAGGGGAGTAAATCTGACTGGAAAACCCCAGTGACGCTCCATGATCAGCCGAGTGTGACAGACAGACGAGCGGTCCAATAGCTGTGCAGCGTGGGCGGGGCTTCACGGCGATCAGCCAATAGGCGACCGATAGAATACTTGTTTACTTCAAGCGTTAGGTCAGCCCATAGGGTCAGCCTTTGATATAACATTACAAACTATTTCGTCATCCTTTAGTTTTAGATGAGGAACCTCCGTGTCTGGCTGTGATATTCTAAAAAAAGAATAATGAAATTAAAATAATGTTGACGATGAAATGAATACGCTGTGATTTAATTGAGCATATAGTGTGGCATCTTATTTGCGTATATAAAATATAAATTTTTTAAATTTTATTTAAGCTTAATTTATTATAGCCTATGCATATAGGTATGTGTTTTTGACACAACAGGGTACTTTTTTTTTTTTTTTAAAGCTTTACAGGCATAAATTCCATGTATTTGTGAGACCTATTCCGTTGATAAACTATTATATGGCCTAGCTAGTTTAAATCACAAATGTATGTAGCCTATCTCCTCGTTATATATACACGAATATAAATATATACATATCCTCTTTACACACACACACACTTGTAAGATAAAAAATCGTACAAACTACTGTATCACACATTATTTAAATAAAATAAATTAATTAAACACTCTTTTTGTTCTTTTAATACTTTATTTCATAAACACTTTCATGATCTTGCACAGAATTCATTGGGATATTAACATACAATGGTACCCAGTGGCCTGCCACTAATTTAATCAACAATAATAATTATAATAGTACTTGAAATAACAGTAATACCCATTATGTGTACAATAAACCAGGTTTCATGAGGGAAAACAATAGCATGTATACTTGTGCCATATAGTGTCATGGTTTGGCTAATAGGATTGAAAACGTATTAAAAAAGCTTGTAATGCAGCAATTTCTTGGTTTTCTGAGAGAGTGTTTCTGAGCAAAATAAGACGGCGTGAACTGTCCTTGAGAAGATCCACTATAGGGCTATCTGGCAATGTTTTACAAATCCCTCTCTGCCGATTTGTTGCAGACGTACATCACATGAAGAGTCAGCAAAAAAATGACAGAAACGGGTCAGGAGGCGCTCATTCCACTACCTCGGGTTTGGCATGCTGTAATGATGCCAGAGAGCAGAGGAGAAGGAATGGTAGATCATCTCTAGGCAGGTAATCATTAACATCTATGAGCAATACAGCTGTCCATGCCTCAACATTGCTCTCTTTAGCTTCCATATAAAAGAAACCTGCTTTACCAAACGTTGGCTTACAATAAATAGGGTTTAAAAGTTTGGCATGTAACAAAGTAATCGTCGTCATGGCAAAAATGAATTTGGTGCAGTAGAACTAGGTTATAAACATGAACAAGATTAGAACCCTCAAGTCAAAAATCCAGGTGTAGGAACAGATCACATAATCATCGTCATCATCAGACTGTGCTATTCATGGAATCTTTTGGTATGCAGATCTGAGCATATACAATATATACAATGTAACATTTAACTCTCTGTTCTGCACCACAGAGATGTAACAGTTTCTCCCAAACGATTCTTGCCACAGAATAATCCACTGTGTTATTACTCCATATTAAAGACTAGAAACTCTGTTTTTAGAACCTGTTCATTCAGATACACTGAATGTACGTATGCAGGAAAACGGAATTCCTGATCCCATCATATCATATATTTATAAACACAAAGCTGTTCCCTTGATCAAACAATAAAATAGCACCTCTGTTTCTGTATATGACACTTAATGTCAGACTGTTCAGATAGTTTTGCTTAAAAATGCACAATTGTTCTTGCTAAAATGAACTACAGTGTATTTCATCTGTATCTTCTTTGAATAATGTAGGTTTTGTGAGATTTCAGAGAAATATATCCTTTAAAAATAGTTAACAATTAGATTTTGTGGACTAAGGGATGAAGAATAGAAACTCAAATATTAAAAATCAAATTTCATGCATTAACTTCCAATTACTGTTGGACGTGGAGCACACAGAAACAATAACTTATATTCTCCCAAATGTTAACATATAGCGTTTCGCCTTTGTATTTTGGTAGTGTTCATGATTTGGTTCATTGCAGAGTTTACTAACTTCACTACAGTTACCTCAATGAGTAAAAAAGACAATAAATATCGGTATTAAACAAAAAAAAGAAAGGTAAAGAAAACATTTCCATTTCTAATACAAATTTTCTGCAGTATACTTTGGCAAAAAGCAATTGTGAAAAACAATGTGAAGATAAGCACAAGGTTGCAAAATATCAGTAAGGCAGGATATCAAGAACAATAATACTGAGAGAAGCAGGAAGATGAATGCGTGTGTAAGCGTGAGTGACGGGCAGGCTCAACTGAGGATCTGGAAATGACCAGTACAAGTCGTAAACGTATGGAAGTGAACACACACAGCCCTGTCCCAAAGCCATGCGCTGCCATCAACAGTCCAAAAACCTCTGAGGAAGGAAACCGCAGGCAGGCTGGAGGCTGGTGGACTGGGAAAACACACCGACTGGTTCACCTTCACTTACTCGAGTGAAATCTTTGACAACAAAGAGCAAGATTAAAGCAATATCAAACACAAAAAAGGTAAAGCAGTTCTCAATGAGTCATCAGGCGTTCACACTGGCAAATAACTGGATTCAAAAGAGGAAATGAAAATGAAGCTCTTTCTAAAACACCGAATATCTACCTCTGGAAAAAGTGGTGAAACGAGAGAACTTATCCTAAGCTTTTCTTGACCTGGGGTTTACCACAATGCTCAGAAGTCCATTTAAAACTGCACATAACAAAGATCAAACACTCATCGACAATACCTAACCCACAAAACTGGGCTCAGAGGAATAAGTTATATTTACAAATGAATTCGTCCTTTAATCTTTTGCACTTTTCATTCACAAATACAACACGGTTGAAAACGTTTGATATCCTCATCAAAACTTTTACATTTTTTTGTTGATATATATTCTATATTTATCAAAAAACCCTCTAAATAAGGCAGGGATATCATTGAGTTTACAATGATAAAAACTAGCCCGATTCATACACGCCCTCATGACCTAAAATCCTCATATTATCTGCAGCCACAACACCCTTGCATTCATAAAATCACTCATGCACACTCAAAAAAACAGGTTATCTTGCATCTTGCTGTTATCCTGTAGGGAGAGCCCTGTCAATTCCTTTGATTGAAACGTTCCCATTACACACGTTTTCCTCCTCAGAATTGTTTTTCCCTACAGTTGGAGCAAAAGGGACAGTCAAAGGTGTGAATCTCACAAAACATGTCCAGGTCACATTTCTATGGAAGCCTGTTTCAGTGTTTCATCCGCAATTATACGAAGCTACGAGCTGCGTCACGCCGGATCTGTTTCCTACGTTGTTGTGATTTGATCTGAACGAAAACAGCGTATCCATGTGACGCAGCTGACACAGAACAGCAGACGCTGTTTACGTTCAGCTGATAGGGGGTTATTCTGCGATAACAACCGGCTGGATGTACATTATCCCACTTATTACATGGCTACTTGCCACATAAGTAAATAATTAGTCACGAAATATTGATTTGGGTTGAAATATTTGAACGCAATAAAGTTTCCGTGAAAACAGCAGCTGCGAGCAGTGGCAAGTTCAAACTAGACGGACATTTAAGGGATATGGTGCAGTCAAACCACTTATTACACAACATTTCACCACATAAATAATTATGATAAAAGATATTGATTTAAGATTCAAATGTTTTAAAATCTTGAAACACTGATGTCACATGGATTATTTTACAGATCTCCTTGTTATGTTTCTGAACTTGGGAACATTTCAGTTGTGTTGCTGTCTATGCAGGGTCAGACAGCTCTCAGATTCCATCAAAAATATCTTAATTTGTGTTCCGAAGATGAACGAAGGTCTTACGGGTTTGAAACGACATGAGGGTGAGTAATTAATGACAGAATTTTCATTTTTTGGGTGAACTAACCCTTTAAGTTTTTATTTTTTACATCGTGACATATTTTAATTACAATTAAGATGTTTTGTAATTCCTATTATTCTCAGTAGTTCTTATCAGATTCTCATTACCGTAAATCAGCATAAATTAAAGACAGTACTACATATAATACTACACTTTATAAATATTTTACAATTTAAATAATGTATAATTTATTTCACCTTACAGTAATGAGATTTGTACTAATAAACCATGTCACAGAGCAACAAAAATGGTCATTAAAACAAGCTTCATTTACTTTACTTGCAATGCAAAATAAAGTTTCTTAATTGGTATTAAATTTGGGTTGACATGTTCTTGACAGGTTCCCTGACATTCACTCCTCAAATGTGTGCGAGCTACGATGAGCGTCCACTAGGTGGCAGACTAAATTTGTTGGTGTTTTCTGAGCTGAAGTCAACAGGAAGCACATATTTCTGTTGGTTGTGAGTGGTTAAAACCCCCTTAATAAATATTCCTGTTATGTTCCAGCAGTTCCTGATTACCACACATGTACACTATGTTTCTGAGATAAACACAGGCTTGCATAGCTGAACCACAGTTCATGTGGCCAATCCTGTCACAATCCACTACTAAATGCAATAGCCGATGTTTTACATGTAATCGAAATGTGAAATCCAGAATTTGATCCTCTTACCAAGCGGATTATTGCCATTAATATTGGCAGGATTCATAGTCCACTGACTTTTACTGATTTAAAACAAACAAAATCAGTCATTCCCTCCAGCTTCTGGTTATGTAAACTAGGGTATTTCACTGTAGACTCTCTAGGTCACCTAAACTTTTCATGAAACCAGGACAAACATTCACACACAGCCACCAAAAGGTAGAACCGTCTCACTTCGCAAAACCATAGCCTCAGTCGAGTAACCACTTCACAACACTTCGAGATTTGGCAGAAACAGTCGATTTAACATAGAAACTTCTAGCGGCCGAAAGAGTTGATGCACGTAATCAAGTCGTCTTTAAAGGGGTCATATAATGCTACATGCACTTTTACAAGTTGTTTGAACTGAAATGTGTGTTGGCAGTGTGTGTACACAACCACCCTATAATGATAAAAATCCACCCAGTGTTTTTTTGTTAATCTACTAAAATCTTTCCCCCTTTCTCAAATCGAGCCGATCTCAGATGCCTGTCTGTGTGACATCACACAGACAGGCCCCTCCCACGATAGTTTGATTGACAGTAGCGTTTCAGCACAGACTGAAAGTAAACGGTCAAATGACTCTGGCTCATTTTGAAGGCGTTGCGGCGTTCTAGACGGTCACTTGATTCGGGTAAGGACACCTCGAAGCCGATGAGGGGAATACTGCGCTGGGCTTTGACATCCTGTGCGTATGGAGAGAGAAAGAGAGAAGAAAAGATCAATACTTCACTGGTCAACCATTAACTGACCACTCTGAACCGCATTAGTCATGGAATGAATACGAAGGCCTTGTTTACATCTGGTGTTAACATCTGTTTGATCACATGACTCCTGGTAGTAACATGCATGTCAAATGCATCTGCTGTAGCCATGTGTGACTGAATTTCATGTTTGATGTCAACAAGCATATGCACTACCGTTCAGAGGTTTGGGGTTGTAAGATTTTCATTGTTTTTGAAAGAAGTCTCTTCTGCTCACCAAGGCTGCATTTATTTGAGTAAAAATGATAATATTGTGAAATATTATTACAGTTTAAAATAGCTGTTTTCTATATGAATATATTTCAAAGGGGTCATATGATGCGATTTCAAGTTTTCCTTTCTCTTTGGAGTGTTACAAGCTGTTCGTGAATAGATAAGATCCCTAAAGTTGCAAAGATTAAAGTCTCAAACCAAACATTTCTTATTATTATCAATGCTGAAAACAGTTAATATTTTTGTGGAAAGTCTAATGGAAAGTTTATTTTCGGATTCTTTGATGAATAGAAAGTTCAAAAGAACAGCATTTATTTAAAATAGAAATCTTTTATAACG
>NW_015547636.1:252154-257303 GCF_001515605.1 Sinocyclocheilus anshuiensis
CGAGTGGACTTTGCTGTTCCGATGAGCATGAACGGTATACGAGTGGAGCGACTGAGCGGAGCGCACACGCATCGAGCGGGATACCGGATAATACGCAGAGCATCACAACCATAGGGTCACACCACGTGGAAGTGAAACCTGAGCGGTGAACTAATTTTCGGCAGCCGAAATTTCGGTGCATCTCTAATTATTGGCGACATCAGAAATGGATATTATATAATAGATGCTTTTTTGAACATTTTAGCAATTTACACGGCACCCCTGCTCTCGACAGACGGCACCCCGGTTGGGAAACACTGGTCTAAGGTGCATCAGGAGAGCCTGAAGCACAATAAAGCAATAAGCCCCAAGAAGCTGTGATTTACAGTGAATTTATAACAGCTAAGGGGCGTTGTAAAACCCCCTTAGCTGTTATAAATTCACTGTAAACCACGGCTTCACGGGGCTTATTGCTTTTATACAACGGTTATTCCATATACGTAGTAAGACGCGGCTCAACCAATCAGAATCAAGGACCGGAACTATCAGTTTCATAAAACAGATATTAACACCAGGTGTAAATGGTATCACAGTGATGCAGTAGTTTAAATTTGTCAAAAATGCAGAACTATGAACTCGCATCCATATTTTGCAATAACACATTTACGTGCTATCGTGTATAAACATGAGGATTAGTTGATGCAGCCCCATCTGATCGTCTTACCTGCGGAGCACCATAGATATACAGCACCAGTGGCTCATTGTCAGGGATGACAAACCAGGCCTTCTGCCACCCACGTCCACTTCCTTTCTCCATATGATGAAGGAAACTACACAACACGCTGTTCTCAGCTGCCACTGAGGCTTGTTTCTGCAGGAAAAAGAGGTGAAAAAATATAGACCACCACTAGCTTTCACACTTTGGGTTGCCAGATGTCATGGGTTTAAATCTGCCATCAAACCTCTAGAATGGAGCGGCGTCTCTGTGTGCTGTTGCTCAGACTGGCCGGAGAGGGCGGCACTCCCACTAGCGTGGTGTAGCAGTCTATACACACGCGGTTGGCTCGGTTGTTATCGTACAACAGACGGGCACGGAACTCCGAACACTTCCCACACACCACCTGAAATCAAGAAGACCCACGTCAGCCCACTGCGTCAAAGAGCATGTCAGAAAACACAGGTGTGGTGTAACATACATGTCCACAGGCTTTGCAGTGATGCCGTCTTTTGGTAATAGAGTTGAAAGGCTCCTGACACTTCATGCACAGCGTGACCTCTTTCTCCCGGATTGGAGTCGGCGCTCGCTTTCCAAGCTCTGTGCAATTCTGAAAACAAAGAGCGGTCAGAGAATATTGCAGTGGCCACAAAACCTAAGCCACAGCTAAAACGT
Organism: Sinocyclocheilus anshuiensis; assembly: GCF_001515605.1. Lineage (NCBI taxonomy): Eukaryota > Metazoa > Chordata > Actinopteri > Cypriniformes > Cyprinidae > Sinocyclocheilus > Sinocyclocheilus anshuiensis. Next base: position 253,524 of record NW_015547636.1, read on the forward strand.
GGGTTAAAATGTCATTGCATTTGAGCTAGTTATCATAAAAGGTGTTTGCTTTTAAAAGTAATGTGATTAAATGCCACTTGGTTTGATATTTTGCTAACTAATGCAATGACATTCATGCATTTTTAAATGTGGCTTGAGCATCAAAAGATTTTTGGAGCCACTATATTTTGTAGTTATTCATACAGATCAGGGGTTTTTAAACATTTTGATGCCACAGATGCCCAAATTTATGTCAATGCTTTCATGAAATATAAATGCTATATATTTTCATGTATGAAGACCCATTTAAACTGTGGAATTATGTGTAAAATATTATCTGGAAAATATTTGAATTATTTAGTATATATAATATACTTGCTATTAAGTTGACATCTTTTTTTGATTTGATTAATATCATGATTTACAACCAGTGTTTAGAAAACAGAAAGAAATGACAATTGTTAATTAATTAATTTAAAAAAACTGTATTGTAACATATTATATATAAAAATATATATATTTAAAATAAATTGTTATTTTATATATTCGAATATATGCTTTAGTATTATTTCAATATATGTTAGTAACATAAGTTTTTTTTTTTTTTTAATGTACAACATATATGTATACATATCCCTGCAGAGCACCATAGATATACAAATTATCATTTTTAATTAATTAATTAAAAAATGTATTATATTTTAAAACTATATTATTTTATTAACATATTTGAATTTAATAGAGGTCTCTGGACCCAAGTTTGAAAATCCCTGATAGAGACTGCATTTTATTTTTCCCATAAAAAATCTGAATGAGGCCTGGATATGATTTATTTTAGTATAATTTATATATTATTCGAGTACTTATAAATATTTTGAATTGGCTTTTATTTTTCAGTTTTAATTTTAATATTAGTTTTAGTAATTGTTTTCATTATTTTAATATTTCTATTTAGCTTTTATTTTTTGGGATTTCAGTGTTAGTAATTTTAGTACTTCAACTTAAAATTTCATTTGGTTGCCAAGGCAACATTAAAAAAAAATTTTAAGTTACATTTTTCATTTGTTATTTATCTTTCAGCTTTATTTTAATGAACAAAAATGATTTTAAATAGTTTTACTGTTAGCTTTAGGTAACAACACTGCGAGTGTTAAGATAAAACTAACCGGAGAGTTTGGAGGAGTGAAGTCCTCCTCCCGAAACGAGCAGTTGAGCATGCGGAAGGTCTCCAGCGTCTGTTCATGTCTCTGTATAGTGGCCTGGATCGCCTGTGAGAAAGTGAACAAAAATGAGAATAATGTAAGCAGGAGTGTTATAGTCGAGAGATATGAGAACCTGTGATATGATGAAGAAAAGCTCACCTGAATCCAATCTCTCTTCTCCTCTTCCGTCCTGGTGAAAATGAAAACGGCAAACGTTTTAAAAATGCCAAAAGCCGCACATATTTCTCTTGTTTTTCAGTGGCTCATATGCTTATCTTGGGTATTTTCTCCTAATGCCCAAAAGCTCGGACAACATTTCTGTGGTTGTCAATCAACCTCAGATTTTATTTTTAAAGCAGACGAAGCACATTCCCTCAGCCGTACCTTGCTTGCAGTTCTAGTGAACGTTGTTTTCCCGAAACCAGAAATGTTCGCGGTACGTTCATGCTGCTGGTCTCCTTCAGCTGTGAAGCAATGCAGAGTGAATCAGCCATTTGATAACAGCAGATTTATTTTGAGTTTTATGCTGTAAACAAGATAAAAACATGCTGAACCTCCATGCCGTCAACGTCAATCCGCGCTCGCACTCCAAACTTCTGTCCAATCAGCCTCAGTTTGGGAACGCAGTACAACAACCTGTCATTGAACTTAAGAGAGACGAGCAAAGTTAAACGTGCATGATTTAGCAACAATTTTACTAAGAAAAAAACATTTGAAGGTATGATTTATGTCATTTATGTTTGTCTTTGACTCACCAGAATGAGGTATCTATCCTGTGATGTCCCATTTTTAGCTGACAGTTTCAGGATGTGTCCCTCTTTAATGAGCTCATTAGTCGGGTTAACAATGTCCTCTTCTCCACCGAGCAACTCGTACACTTTCAACAGCTTTCTCATGCGCTCCTGAGGGACAAAACATTCACACGTTTGTAGAAACATTTGTCATTTCATTCAAGTAATGGCCAAAGAAATGGCCAAATTGTCCCCACCAATATTTGTTATTTTTGATATTCATATACACACATATACTAGCTTTAGAAATAATATATTCTAGTTATATATATTCTAAAAAACTATATATATATATTTAAATTGTTATTTTTATATAATTTTAATATATACTTTAGTAATATTTTAATGTTAGTAATATTAAAAAAAATAATAATTTTAAACACATGATATATTATACATATCGCTACAGTAGGCTATATCTTATTAAAGTTTTATAATAAATAATAATTATTTAATATTGTATATATCCAATTATGCAAAACTACTGAAATTTTGTCATTTTGAATTGAAAATATGCTATCGTTTACAGTACATGATTCGTGTAATTCATAACTCAATGTGACAAAACAAGAAATGTTTAGTGCTTTCGAAATATTAAGCACACAAAGAAGAGTGAATGTGTGCATATTTTATTTTAAAATATTACTTGCAAATAATTCAAATTGATTTCTTCACAACTAGAATTAGACTTTGTTATGGCATGGTTATGACCTTGTTTTGAGTGATGATAAAAACGCCAGATTTGACGTTGTCTGTTTTAGGTCAGGTCTACTTGGAGGGAGGTGTCTCGTGTCTCAAAATGTAGATAATAAAAACATAAGCAATTAACAGATTCAAATGAGAGACTTTCACAACAGACCTCACATTAAAGAGGCAACCATGCTTAATTACAAAGGGATGTTATAAGTGGCAGTGTTGCTTTTCACCCCAGATGGAGTGTGTGTGGTTCATCTGAAACTGCACTCACCATTTTCCTGATGGCAGCGTTTGAATGTTCTGCTGCTGTGGCGATCAGCTCCAGAGATTCTGTAAAGGATAAAGGACTTGATATTCACAAAGAGTCATTTTTCCATTTTGCCTTTTATCTTGGCCTGTTAACCTTGCATGAAACTTTTCACTGCAATATTTCCAGGCACATGCACCAATAGCTGAAATGAAACAGAAAGTGGGCTGCTGCGGTCAGTGGAGGAGATAAGGCCCATTTGAGCGTTCCGCTGCTCTGCACTCACTCTGAGCGTCTTTGAAGTCATCTGCGTCCTCTGGCAGGCGGTGCAGATAGTCTTTGAGCAGGAGCTCGTAGCGAGGGATCCTCTGCACAGGCTCCAACATGTGGTGCTGTAAGGTAAGATTCCCACACATCTCCTCTTTCTGCAAAACACACCCAAAATCATCCGATGAGCAAAAACAAACCATGCACCGGTCCATTCCCACACACAAATTCGGAATATTTGCAAAAGCAGATACTTTAAAGATATGAAATCGAGACTGACTGCATTTACTACATTTACTGTGCAAAATTCATCTGTGCACATGATTATATGTATTATATATGTAAATATTATTATTGAAGTATAATATAATCTATGTCTGTGTGTGTGTGTGTGTGTGTGTGTGTGTGAGATTTTGCTTTTTATTTTTGCTTTCATTAAAATATATAAGACATGATATATTATACACATGACATGAGTATTATGAAAGTGTGTGTGTGTGTGTGCAGACAGACAGATAGATAATTATTATTAAAATATATATTATCAAAATATATTATTAAAGTATATATATATATAATCATTTATTATTATTTTATT
>NW_015547636.1:257650-265176 GCF_001515605.1 Sinocyclocheilus anshuiensis
TTTTATGTTTGACAGCACATATATATATATATATATATATATATATATATATAAGCTTTCATTCAAATATTATATATTAAAATACATTATATATTACACATATTTCTAAAGTATGCATTATTCAAATAATATAGAAATTATATTATAATATATAATATAATACATATTTTAATTATGATTTAATTATATTACTTTTTTTTAGTTATATATACATATTTAATTATATATATTTCGTCATCAAGTCTGTATGCTCAGCTTACTTTAATATGGGCGTTTTCAAAGTTTAATACTTTGCTCAGAAATGATTTTACTTTTCATAATGCAATCAAATCCTGCTGGAAGAAATCAAGTCTCTGCCTACTTTATCTCCCACTGAATATTTAGTTTCACTCTGAAATACATCACGTTGCAAAAGTTAAATGTGTGTTAAGCAGAAAGAATGCTGCTTCATGTTGTCTTTAACAATAAGGTAAACTCCCAAAACACAGCCACGCACAATCAAGATGATTCATTGGTAGTGTAACCCATGTGTGATGGAGCCCGTGACATGCCTGATCTCCTTCCAGCAGTGCTGTGATCTCAGGCGCCGGGCCGTGCGTTCTCTTAATATTCTCCACACAGTGGCAACCAGAGACGTTTGAAGTGCCGCACCAGACCTGATTGGGGCACCATTAGTATTCACCATAACCTACAACTCCCCAAAAACACTCGCGCACCCACAGCGACTGCCTCTTTCATCTGACGCACTCAATCATGGCTGAGCCGTGGGAGCGCTCTCGTTATTTTTAACACGACCGCTCTTGTCTCAGACTGTGAAGGTGAATTTGGTGGAGTGCACCTGGTGAAAGAGATTACTGTGTGACTAACACATGCTCTGTTCATTCAGTCCATGGCTGTGAGTTATGCAGGGTTGCACGCAATTAACACTCATTATAACAGTGAGGGGGTTGGGAAGACTCTTATTTTCACACAGTTCAGCTGAGAGTGTGATGCTCAACAGCACTCAACACATCTGACTTCCACTTTATGTTAATAGAAAACGATTTATGCCTTAACATTATCACAGTTTGAATTTTAAAGAGACAATTTTTTGTAACTCCTATTGTTGTTTCACACTTCTACACTTGAAATCTATTCAGCGTTCTGATCTGTCTAGATATGCTACTGACTCAAAGTCCATTACAAAAAGCCCCTGTTAAGATTGTTAAGATGTAATTTTAGTCTAAAACAAATGCAGCATAATTTGCATACTTCCTGGAAAGGAAAGACCAGAATGCACTGTAATGAGTAATTTTTCATATAAAATAGTGGTTGATTTTAAATATACACTATCATTAAAAAGGTTTTGAAAGAAGTCTCTTCTGCTGACCAAGGCTGCATTTATTTGATCAAAAATACAGTAAAATCAGTAATATTGTGAAATATTATTACAAATTAAAATCACTGTTTTCTGTTTGAATATATTTTAAAATGTAATTTATTATTGTGATGCAAAGCTGAATTTTCAGCATCATTACTCCAGTCTTCAGTGTCACATGATCCTTCAGAAATCATTCTAATATGCTGATTTGCTGCTCAAGAAACATTTCTTATTAATATTATCATCAATGTTTAATTTTTTCAGGATTCTTTGAGGAACAGAAGGTTCAAATTGTTCAAAAGAACAGCATTTATTCGAAGAATCTTTGTAACATAATAATAAAAGTCTTAAATACTGTTACTTTTGATTAATGTAATGCATCCAAGTATTAATTTCTTTTAAACGAAAAAAATTACTTTTGTGCATGCATAAATATATGCAAGACATAACTAAATTGAGGTAACCATTATTTTAATGATTACTGTGTTCTTTTTATGATACAATATGACATTATGATGTAAAGTATTAATTTTACTTAAAAAATCATTCTGACCCCAAACCTTTGAACGATAGTACTGCATTTCAGCCAATATTTATGCATGATACAAACACACAGAGCATGGTTAGTTTAGCGTAGTTTAGTAAGTGTTTGGATCGCAGTCTGGTACCTGGATGTTGTGAATGATGGCTTTGAACTGAGAGGAGCGCTGCATCCAGGTGTTCACCAGCTCCATGGCCCGGTCAAAATTTTTCACGTACTCGCCGTACATCTTCAGGAAAGGCGCCAGTTTCTGCAGGATGTCCCCGATGCGGGGGTTCAGATCCCTGAGGGGAGAGGGGTGGAAGTCAAGGTTCGCCCAACTCTTTGTGAAGGTCACCCTTCCCTTTCCAAAATTAGACTATTTCTAAACAAAGTTTAGTTTGTGGAAACACATATGTCACTTGGATACTTGGAAACATCCGTTTGTCCTCTAAATTCAAAATCCATCCAAAATTTCTAGTTATGTCCAAAAGAAAAAAGATCTGATTGCACGAGTCAACGTGAAAGATATTAGTCTAAAATAGTCTTCACGTTTGACAAAACATTAAATAATCTGTTAATGTGCCAAGTCTACTGTCTAGAACAGTGTTTCTCAACCCTGGTCCTGAGCGCCCCCAAACAGTGCAAATTTTGTATGTCTCCCTTATCTGACACCCATTTCAGGTCCTGGAGTTTCTTTTAATGAGCTAATGAGTTGAATCGGGTGTGTTTGATTAGGGAGACACACAAAATGTGCAGTGCTGGGCGGCGCCCAGGACCAGGGTTGAGAAACACTGGTCTAGAATATCATAATATAATTCAGCTAATCACATATGTGACCATGGACCACAAAACCAGTCATAAGGGTCAATTTTTTGAAATTGAGATTTATACATAATCTGACAGTTGAATAAATAAGCTTTCCATTGATGTATGGTTTGTTAGGATAGGACAATATTTGGCCGAGATACAACTATTTGAAAATCTGGAATCTGAGGGTGCAAAAAATATTGAGAAAATCACCTTTAAAGTTGTCCAAATGAAGTGCTTAGCAATGCATATTACTAATCAAAAATTAAGTTTTGATATATTTACAGTAGGAAATTTACAAAATATCTTCATGGAACATGATCTTTACTTAATATCCTAATGATTTTTGGCATAAAAGAAATATCAATAATTTTGACCCATACAATGTATTTTTGGCTATTGCTACAAATATACCCCAGCGACTTAAGACTGCTTTTGTGCTCCAGGGTCACATATAATAGCGGTCATATTTTATTAACTTTTTTATACATTTTTATTAATAACATATATAGAATCATTTATTAGCATTAACATTAATATTGCCTAGCTTATTATATAAAGTTGAATATATAAGTAAGCCCAAATTTATTCACATACATACAGTAAAATGACTTAGTATCTTAGTATTTTTGTCTCGCTTTTCAGTACAAATATCTAAACGTCAGATATTTTGTCTTGTTTTCTGAATTTAAATCAAAATGAGGTGTTTATGCTTAAAACAAGAAAATAATATTGTTTCCCCTTTGAATTAAGTTTCTTTTTCTTACCCCATTGGCAGATATTTTTCTAATTTTAAGCATAATCTGACTTATTTTGTATACGTTTTTCAGAAAACAAGACTTAATATCTTAAATCATTTTGCTTCTCAAGTAAATGTATCATGATTTGAGAATGTTTAGATATTTGTACTGGAAAACAAGACAAAAATACTGTGTAAGAATAATTTTTTACTTCTACTACATACGATAACATATCTCAACTTACAAAATTACATTATTGCCCAGCCCTAGTCTGCTAAATCATGTGACTATAAGGCATAAAGATATTGAGATTAGTGCTGTCAAACGATTAATCGCATCCAAAATAAACATTTTTGTTTGCATAATATATGTGTGTACTGTGTATATTTATTTTGTGTGTATATATATATATATACACACACATATATATATATCAGGTACAGGACATGGCAAATTTTCTCAAGGAAAAAAAAATCTGAAATAATGCTGTAAAATATACCTGAGAGTCAATAATATGGCAAATTTTATTGAAATTTGCTGATTTGTATACAAACACTTTAAATTACATAATTATATTTCTACTCCAATTCTTTTTTTTTTTAAATATAAACATTTAAATGGTGGTTGTCACAAAAACTTGAACAATTTATTCAAACATAAATACATGCATGTATATATTTAAGAAAAATATGCTATGTTTATATATTAAATATATTTATATATAATATAAAATATAATAATATAAATATATAAATGTATATACATGTAAATATTTTCAAAATATATACTGTCTGTGTGTGCATTTTTTATATACATAATAAATAAACACAGAACACATACATATAGTATGTAAACAAAAACTATTATTTTGGATGCGATTAATCACGATTAATCGTTTGACAGCACTAATTGAGATATAAACATTAACATCATGATTTTCTGCAAAGCCACTTTGAAACAATGTGTATTGTGAAAAGTGCTATATTAATAAATTGGACTTGACAGCAAGATAAAACATTAGTAGCATTACCATTTTACCATAATAAAATCAATCTCACAGTCTTTCTTTCTTTCTTTCTCACCATTCCTCCATGCGTTTCTCCAGCGCGGGCAGCAGGAACTGCTGGTGGAAGCAGTAGATGGAGCAGATGTTGGAGAAGATGCCCATGACCACCTCACAGGGGAAGGAGCTGCGAGCTCGGGCCTCCTCCATCAGCTGGGCGCAGAACACCTGGTCCAGGAGGTGCAGTCTGGACACGTAAGCCTTCTCTGTATGCAGCAGCTCATTAGCAATGTTAAACACCCGCTGCTGGACTGACAGCTGCAAAACGAGAAGATGTTGGCGGAATAATGAGTTTGAACAAACCTGTGACAACAAGTTGGACTGAAGTGCATAGAATAAGTCTCATTCTTTCTAACAGTAAGAACTTTTAAAAACATTCAGATTTAAAATGTATAAATTAAGAATTTTGTGATTTTGAAAAAGGTTTCTTATGCTCACCAAGCATGCATTTATTTGAGCAAAATACAAATAATTAAAAATAACAAATACAAATATATATTTTTTTTAAATATACTTTTTTCCAGGATTCTTCAATGAATAGAAAGTTTTAAAGAAGCATTTAACTAAAATAGAAATCTTTAGTAAAATTATAGATGTCTTTACCACTGATCAATTTATTACATCATTGCTGCATAAAAGTATTAATTTAAATTAAAATGAAATTTTACTGACCCTAAAATTTTGAATGGTAGTGCTATAAAAATAAAGAAATAAATAATAAAATCTAACATGTTATTAAATAAATATTAAAAAACGTATGTGATTTGTATATCATGCATTTTAAAAATAATTGTAACAAATACATTTTATATGTATTTTTTTATATATTATATATCTATTTATATATAAATGTTATATACACTACATAAGTATATATGGTTAAAGTAAATGTTTATATTATTAATTTTATAATATTACAATATATTTTGTAAATGTTTATATTATATTAATATATACTTAATATAAACCATAGTTAATATTAAAATGCTTGTTTTCATACATAGGGTTATGGTTAAATTTATTTTTAAATTATATATTAAAATACATTACTTACAAAACAATATTTTAAAGTATAAATATATATCATTTTATAATATATAATTAGAATTGTAATTATATAATATATAAATTATATACAATTATACAAGATAAAAATTGTATAAATAATTAAAAATAAATGAATAAAAAATATTTAAAATATAAAAATTGCATTAAAAATTTAATTATAAAATACAGATTATGTTTATATTTAATAATATATTGTATTTATAAATACATATATTAAAAGTATATACTGTAGTCAGGGTTTCCTGCACCAAATTTGTCATTTATCTCTTAGAATTAATTAAGCTGTTCATGTATACGTATGTGTTTGTGTGTATTCACAATATGGAAGTCAATATGGAGTCTTTGGTAATACCCTGGTACCAATCCATGACTAATTTATTTAATAATTTCCCAAATAGGTGCCTATATAAATCCTCACCTCAGTGGAGTCCTGTCGTTCAGCTTTAGGCAGAGGTTGAAGGGCCATGGGGTTCATCTCACTCTCATCCCCGCTGCCCTCCTCCATATCACTGTCTCCCTCGGAGTCTCTGCCGCCCTCCACACCGCTGGCCCCCTCTCCTTCGGGCCCCTCGGCATAGCCGCAAGGAAGCCCGGGCCCTGGACTGCAGGGGCAAATCTCCCTCTCGTGACTGACCCGATCCTCGTCCCCGACGAAGCAGAGCTCCTCGCTGTGTGAGGGCGAGCTGATGCTGTCGATACCACTGTCTCTATTGGCCAGCTTCCCATCCATCTGTGACGGTGGGAGGGACAAGCGATCCGAGGGGATTTCTGATTGGTTGGCTGTGAGGTCCCTCATTTCCATGGTGTCCAGCAGTTTATCAGAGGCACCGTAGCCCGATTCCATAGAGAGACGCTTTTCTGAGCAGGTCGCCCCGAGTTCACTGTCATCCTCCTCGGTTTCGTCCACCTCATCTTCCTCCTCCTTTTCTTCTTTCTCGACCTCCTCCTCGGCCAGTGGCGCCTCTAGTGGATCCTGAAGAGACGTGCAGGGCAGGATGAACTCTGAGGGTGGAGGGCTAAATGACCCAGAAGCGGCCTGCTGTTCGGGGACCCGTGGGGTACACATCACTCCCCCGGTGATATCTGGTACCACGATGATCTGCTCTCTAAAGAAAAAAAAAAAAGTTACATGTGACAAATATATATTTCTAAATATATGTATATAAATATTTAAAACACCACATTGTGAGCACTGTATTAAAATAATATAATAAATAAAATACAAAATTTATTAATATTAAAAAATAAAATAAAATTAAATTAAATTTCAACATCCTTAAAAAAAATTAACACTTCAGACAACATATATTGGATTAATTCTTTCTTACACCGTTGGCAAATAAAAAATGTAAACTAAAGTAAATTAAAAAAATACATTTATGAACAATAAAAAATTTGAATTAAAAAAATACATTTAGAAAGATTTATGCTTAAAAAATAAGAACCTATAGCTATATTCTCTAAAAAGTCTTAATATCTTATGCAATTCTTCTAAAGTACATATTGCTTTACCTTCATTTTTAAGCCAAAGTAAATAAAAAGATCAATTTAGTAAGATGTATGGTTAAAAATAAGAAACTCTCTAGCTGTATTCTCTAAAAAAAATGTCTTAATATATTATGCAATTCTGCTTCTCAAGTACATCTTGTTTTCAGGATGTTTAAATATTTTTACTGGAAAACAAGACAAAAATACTGATTAATAAATCATTTTTGGCAGTGAGATTAAAGATATAACTTCTTGTTTACCTGTGATCAACAAACGGAGATATCATTACTCGAGAGCACCAAATCAGAACTGTAGTTATGAATAATAAAATCTACCGTAATCAAAAAGCGGCTCCAGTGACAAGTGCTCGAATGATTGTGATCTCTCACCTCTCAAACTTCTCGATGAGCGAGAGGACACAAGTGGGGGAGGAGCTTCCCTCTGCTCTCGGTAAGGTGGCGTGTGATTGGCGGGGGT
>NW_015547636.1:265444-266577 GCF_001515605.1 Sinocyclocheilus anshuiensis
CCGTCGAGCGCTCTGCTGCTGGAGATGAGGGGGTTTCGGGGGCACTGAACGAGACAAAATCAATACGCAAATCAATACACTGAGACTGGTGCACGATAACATGACCGCACCACAGACAGACACAGATATTAAATTGGAACAGCAGGGCAGAATAACAAGTACTTTTATTCGATTACATCATATTGCATATTATATTATATCATAAATTATACATGAGTTCAAAGAGAATACAGTAAACATTCAAATAATGGTGACCTCTATTTAGTTATAAGTTCTGCATATATTTAAATATGCATAAAACATACACTATTGTTCAAAAGATTTTTTATTTTGTACTTAAACTTTAGAACTTAAGAAATGTATCATTTTATTAATTTATGAATTTAATAAACAGTAAAAACTCTGAAAAAAGGTATCACAGTTTCCACAAAAATGTTAAGCAGCATAATTGTTTCCAAAATTATTAATAATAAGAAACGTTTCTTCAGCAGCAAATCGGCATATTAGAATGATTTCTGAAAGATCATTGTGACACTGAAGACTGGAGTAATGATAGCTTTCATCACGGGAATAAATTACATTTTAAAATATATTCAAATAGAAAACATTCACTTTAAATTGTAATAACATTTCACAGTTTTTACTGTATTTCTGATCAAATAAATGCAGCTTTAATGAAAATAAAAGACATCTTTCAAAAACATTAAAAAATCTTGCTGACCACAAACTTTTGAATGGTACTAGCTCTCGAATCTCATTTGCATATGCGCATATTTAAATAAATAACAACAAATTTACTGCCATTCCTCAAACAAAGCTATTTTATGGCTTCACAAGACTTGCAATATGGCATAAAAGTTGCCTTTCTGTCATTTTTCAAACTTGACGTCCTGTGTTCACTGTATTTGTGAATTGTATAGAAATAAAGAGCTTGGTCATTCTTCAAAATACATTATTTTGTGTCATGATGGTGAGTAAATGATGACAGAAGTTAAATTTTTGGCTGAACTATCCCTTTAAAGGGGCCATATGACGTTGCTAAAAAGAACATTATTTTGTGTATTTGGTGTAATGAAATGTGTTTATGCGGTTTAAGGTTCAAAAAACACATTATTTTCCACATACTGTACACT
>NW_015547636.1:268619-302653 GCF_001515605.1 Sinocyclocheilus anshuiensis
GATAGAAGTTTAATTTTTGGTTCAACTATCCCTTTGAACGTACCTTGAGGCTTTGGCCCAGGTAAAGGTGGGCGTGTTTTAGTGGGTGGAGGCGGGACGTCCTGAGGTCCGTTCTCACTTGTGCCATTGCAGTGCTGTGCTTCCAGGGGTCCAGGGTCAGAGCAGAGGCGCTGTGGGGTCTCGTGGGCTCCGAGGCAGGGGCCTGGCTCAAGGGACAGACTCTTGGTTAGAAGCCGTGGACTGGTGGTGGACGGGCCTGACAGGAAGAGAGAGTGCAGACTCGCTTTGAATTTGGAGAATCTGAATGAAGGGAGCAAACCATGCCTGGTGTTCTTTATCAGTTACAACCAATAACTTGTTATTGGTTTCATTTGAGTAGGTTTTGGCCGAAATGAGACTTGTTTTGCAATTCAGATTAGTTTGAGTTGAAATACACCACTCTCTCTTTCATAGCCAGAGCTTTCCCATCAGGGTCATTAATGTGAATAAAATTGGCTTTGGCAAGAAAATAAAACAGTTACTTGTAAACAATGTGAGTAATTTCAAATGAACGACCAAAACAGTCGCATTTCATGCACTTCCCAACAACTTTTACCATCAGAAGATTTTGTAAGATGATTAATGTTTTTCTTAAGAACATGTGAATGAAGCCACCACAACAATGAGAAAAAAAATATGAGAAACAAAAACATGATGTGTTTACAGAGAGACGGGCTGATTCATATTCAGTGCTACAATGACCTGTGTTGTTCAAAAGTTTGGGGTCAGTAAGATTTAATGTTTTTAAAAGAGGTCTCTTATTGCTCACATTTATATGATCAAAAATACAGTAAAAACAGTAATAATGTGAAATATTATTACAATTTAAAATTTCTATTTGAATATATTTAAAATGTCATTTATTCCTGTGATGCAAAGCTGAATTTTCAGCATCGTTATTGCACAGTCTTCAGTGTCACATGATCCTTCAGAAATTAGTCTAATATAATTTTGTGGAAACTTTGTGTGGAAACGTTTCAGGATACTTTATTAAGAAATTTATTAGAAATGAAAATCTTTATTAGAAATGTCTTTTGATCAATTTAATGCATTCTTGCTGATTAAAAGTATAAACACTTTTGAACAGTAATGAAACTAACCTCATGTTAATGAAAACAAAAATACTTATCTTTAAAAGATATTGCAAAATGTAATTTTTTAGTAATGCAAAAATTCAATCCACTGCCATTCAAAAAGTACATTTAAAAAGTAAAAAAAACTCTCATTATTGCTAGCATGATCATCTCAGACAGGAAACACTAAGTATCAACAAGAGAGAGGAAAACAAGACGGGCAAATTCAATTCAGCCTAATTTAATGGAGCCGGCTGGGCGTAATGGATTACAGTTCAGCTGAGTGATGTGTCTGAACGCCAGAAAGCATAAATGTACAACACGTTTTCACACAAATCACCTCTGACTCAATAAACTGCGAGTCCAGATCCAGTGATAAGTCCAAGTATATACTCCACATCAATCTTAGGCTTAAATTACACACTGGTTTGTGCTGACACAATGTGAACATGACATCAAACTGTGTAAAGGGACTTCTGGGTAAACGGGGAGAGCAGTAGAGCGCTCTGTGCCCGTGCTGGGCCGTCGTGTGTTAAGTAGGTCAGTGTGTTAAAGTGCCAGTCACTACTGTGTATATTTGCCTGTTCAGTTCAATCAGTGTAAGACATCGTGAGTTTGGATCTAGTGACATAACAAAATTCACAGCTACAAACGATGCACACGTAAATATGATTTGAAGGGCTTTGATATCAAAATGAGCATGGACAGGAAAAAATCTTGTTGGAATTTCTTAAAGTGGCATGGACGGGTCAGATGGTGGGCAGACCCGCCGTCTCGATGACGTTGCCATTTTAAAAAAAGCTCGCCTGTCCCCCTACAAAGAGCTAATTGGTTCCATATGGTGACACTCATACCAGCTAGTGAAGGCAGGGGGCTGAAATGACTTCCACATGCTCCACCAAAATGACTTAAAGGTGAAGAAAGGCTAGCGAGGGAGAAAACCAGAGTTATCCTAGCCGCAGGTTTGGATTCGCAGAGCGTGTTGTTTTTCCCATGTGCTCTGGAGTTCCTGTACGGGAAAGGGATGTGTGCTGTGACCTACAAGCCCGTTTGAGTTACATATGTATCAAAAGAACAGGTGTGTCCAAAACACATCAACTTGAAAGGCATATAAAGATAATATACACTTTTCAACTTTTTAGTAATTGTCTTTTTACTGATATTTCAAATAGCAGGACTACACTATGCTATGTGGTGTTTTTATTCACATCATCTTGAAGGGCATATAAAGAAAATGTAATGTTTTCAAATATTTTTTTTTTAGTAATCGTCTTTGTACTGTTATTGCAAATAGCGGGAATATACTATGCTTTATGGTTGGTATGGTATCCTGGGTGGCAGTGTTTTTTTTTATATAGTTTAGATACTTTTAAGATTTTTTGTTTATATTTAGATTTTTTTCCATTTTTCATCTCTTTATATTAAAACGTAGTTAAAGTTTTAGCAATTTTTTGTCATTTTGATTAGATTTTAAAATGTCTATATAGGCTAGTTTTCACTCATTTTTCACTTTTACTTATTTCAGTACATCAAGTAAAATTAAATAATAAAAATGAGAAATGCTGCCTTGGCAACTAGCTGAAATTAAAGTATTTTATTTCAGTTAATGTTTATTCTATTTCATGTAGCCTTTCATAAATGATATATACAGTAGGCCTACTACAGTGTATAAAATGCAATTATTGGAGTACATTTTACAAGAAAATACTATTTTAGTCTGTTTATTTCAAAGTTTCATGTTTTATTAAATGGTCAGTTTTTTGTAATTATTTGTGAAATTTACTAACAATTTCTAAATACATTTTTTTCATTGCATCATTGTAAAATGTAAAATATATTATCGCCCGATTCTGCTGAATGCAACTAAAGAATACAAATATAAGGATATTATAAATATAAACATAATAGTTTTCTATAAAGCTGCTTTAAAGCAATGTGTATTGTTAAAAGTGCTATCCAAAATAAAATTAACTTTTAGATTTGATTTATAGTAACCCTGATGAATGATTTTTAGGGTGTTTTAAGTGAATTACTTTGACGCATGTCAGTCTGCTTTTAAGTATATATGATGTTCTCGTCTCTAGATACGGCTCTTCAGTGTAAGTCTAAAGTTTTTTCTAATTTCATCATCTGCCAGTGGAAAATTTTAAAACTAAATGCTTAGAAAAGCAACAGCACACCATTCTACAACCAAACATGATTTGAGAAATCATTCATATTCACATGCTGAAATGTAATACTTAGTGTAAGGGGTTTGTTCAGATACATAACCCTACATATGAGCAATAATGCCACTATAAAGAGCGTTGCTTAAAAGCTTATTCCCCAAAATAACACTTCAAAACAGGAATTTTACAGAGATGAACCTAGAAACCAACTGTTAAATTTCTATACAAAAGAACCTAACTAGTTTCTCACATGGTCTCTGAGACAGACTTCTTTTCCATAGCAGAACAGAGAAAAAAAATCTTTCCATTTACAGGCACAAAGCCTAAAGTCAATTCAGGCACAAAGTCATCAAGACATCTAAACCAGGGGTGCCCAAACTCGGTCCTGGAGGGCCGGTGTCCTGCAGAGTTTAGCTCCAACCCTAATCAAACACACCTGAACCAGCTAATCAAGGTCTTACTAGGCATACTAGAAACTTCCAGGTAGGTGTGTTGAGGCAAGTTGGAGCTAAACTCTGCAAGACTGTGGCCCTCCAGGACTGAGTTTGGACACCCCTGTGCTAAATAAAAGCAATATCACACTCATAACTGTGCATGAGGCTGCAGATATTCGGAACAATGTCTCTCTTTGTATACCGTATGTCTTTGTACTGTTATTGCAAATAGCGGGAATATACTATGCTTTATGGTTGGTATGGTATCCTGGGTGGCAGTGTTTTTTTTTATATAGTTTAGATACTTTTAAGATTTTTTGTTTATATTTAGATTTTTTTCCATTTTTCATCTCTTTATATTAAAACGTAGTTAAAGTTTTAGCAATTTTTTGTCATTTTGATTAGATTTTAAAATGTCTATATAGGCTAGTTTTCACTCATTTTTCACTTTTACTTATTTCAGTACATCAAGTAAAATTAAATAATAAAAATGAGAAATGCTGCCTTGGCAACTAGCTGAAATTAAAGTATTTTATTTCAGTTAATGTTTATTCTATTTCATGTAGCCTTTCATAAATGATATATACAGTAGGCCTACTACAGTGTATAAAATGCAATTATTGGAGTACATTTTACAAGAAAATACTATTTTAGTCTGTTTATTTCAAAGTTTCATGTTTTATTAAATGGTCAGTTTTTTGTAATTATTTGTGAAATTTACTAACAATTTCTAAATACATTTTTTTCATTGCATCATTGTAAAATGTAAAATATATTATCGCCCGATTCTGCTGAATGCAACTAAAGAATACAAATATAAGGATATTATAAATATAAACATAATAGTTTTCTATAAAGCTGCTTTAAAGCAATGTGTATTGTTAAAAGTGCTATCCAAAATAAAATTAACTTTTAGATTTGATTTATAGTAACCCTGATGAATGATTTTTAGGGTGTTTTAAGTGAATTACTTTGACGCATGTCAGTCTGCTTTTAAGTATATATGATGTTCTCGTCTCTAGATACGGCTCTTCAGTGTAAGTCTAAAGTTTTTTCTAATTTCATCATCTGCCAGTGGAAAATTTTAAAACTAAATGCTTAGAAAAGCAACAGCACACCATTCTACAACCAAACATGATTTGAGAAATCATTCATATTCACATGCTGAAATGTAATACTTAGTGTAAGGGGTTTGTTCAGATACATAACCCTACATATGAGCAATAATGCCACTATAAAGAGCGTTGCTTAAAAGCTTATTCCCCAAAATAACACTTCAAAACAGGAATTTTACAGAGATGAACCTAGAAACCAACTGTTAAATTTCTATACAAAAGAACCTAACTAGTTTCTCACATGGTCTCTGAGACAGACTTCTTTTCCATAGCAGAACAGAGAAAAAAAATCTTTCCATTTACAGGCATTTTAGTAATCGTCTTTGTACTGTTATTACAAATAGCGGGAATATACTATGCTTTATGGTTGGTATGGTATCCTGGGTGGCAGTGTTTTTTTTTTATATAGTTTAGATACTTTTAAGATTTTTTGTTTATATTTAGATTTTTTTCCATTTTTCATCTCTTTATATTAAAACGTAGTTAAAGTTTTAGCAATTTTTTGTCATTTTGATTAGATTTTAAAATGTCTATATAGGCTAGTTTTCACTCATTTTTCACTTTTACTTATTTCAGTACATCAAGTAAAATTAAATAATAAAAATGAGAAATGCTGCCTTGGCAACTAGCTGAAATTAAAGTATTTTATTTCAGTTAATGTTTATTCTATTTCATGTAGCCTTTCATAAATGATATATACAGTAGGCCTACTACAGTGTATAAAATGCAATTATTGGAGTACATTTTACAAGAAAATACTATTTTAGTCTGTTTATTTCAAAGTTTCATGTTTTATTAAATGGTCAGTTTTTTGTAATTATTTGTGAAATTTACTAACAATTTCTAAATACATTTTTTTCATTGCATCATTGTAAAATGTAAAATATATTATCGCCCGATTCTGCTGAATGCAACTAAAGAATACAAATATAAGGATATTATAAATATAAACATAATAGTTTTCTATAAAGCTGCTTTAAAGCAATGTGTATTGTTAAAAGTGCTATCCAAAATAAAATTAACTTTTAGATTTGATTTATAGTAACCCTGATGAATGATTTTTAGGGTGTTTTAAGTGAATTACTTTGACGCATGTCAGTCTGCTTTTAAGTATATATGATGTTCTCGTCTCTAGATACGGCTCTTCAGTGTAAGTCTAAAGTTTTTTCTAATTTCATCATCTGCCAGTGGAAAATTTTAAAACTAAATGCTTAGAAAAGCAACAGCACACCATTCTACAACCAAACATGATTTGAGAAATCATTCATATTCACATGCTGAAATGTAATACTTAGTGTACGGGGTTTGTTCAGATACATAACCCTACATATGAGCAATAATGCCACTATAAAGAGCGTTGCTTAAAAGCTTATTCCCCAAAATAACACTTCAAAACAGGAATTTTACAGAGATGAACCTAGAAACCAACTGTTAAATTTCTATACAAAAGAACCTAACTAGTTTCTCACATGGTCTCTGAGACAGACTTCTTTTCCATAGCAGAACAGAGAAAAAAAATCTTTCCATTTACAGGCACAAAGCCTAAAGTCAATTCAGGCACAAAGTCATCAAGACATCTAAACCAGGGGTGCCCAAACTCGGTCCTGGAGGGCCGGTGTCCTGCAGAGTTTAGCTCCAACCCTAATCAAACACACCTGAACCAGCTAATCAAGGTCTTACTAGGCATACTAGAAACTTCCAGGTAGGTGTGTTGAGGCAAGTGGGAGCAAAACTCTACAGGACATCGGCCCTCCAGGACCGAGTTTGGACACCCCTGATCTAAACAGATGGGAAAATTTCTCCTGGACGGCCAAAAGCATGCATTTTAATGAAGACTAGCATTGCATGCTCATGCTGCAAATTCAATGTCATCAAAATAAAGCACTGCTGAAATACGCTTCATACAGGCATCTTCCTTTTGAGAAGTTTACTTCTGACTGACTGATATTTTCATGCTCCATTTCTCCTGAAGGCATAAAGTGCAGACAGGGGGCTTTTAGGGCCATGAAGATAAAGCAGAGACAGACATACTACTGGAGTAAAAATATGCTGTACTGCTCTTCAATTCAGAGACTTAAGATTAATCCTTGACATGCTTCGGCAGCAGTTTATTAAAGGAATAATTCACCTTCAGTTCAGTCTTCACCCTCATGTCATTCCTAATCCATATGAAAAAGAGAAGTTATGGCACTTTTTAGTCTTTTTTGGAGCATCTTCACAGCCTCTGGTCACAGTACCCTGCCACTGCGGCAGCTTGGAGTTTTTTCAAAAAAATGTATTTTGTGTCGCATTACTGTAGCGGTTTGCAAAATATGTATCGTCTACGAAAATTCAAGATATATGGGGCCATTTTTTCCTATAAGCGTTGTCTCATATTTATATCCAATTGTATAGTTAATTTTTTTTTTGCATTGTTTACATATCTGGTGTATTTAATATGCTTTTTCACAAAAAAAAGCTTAAATATGTCATTTTGATTACCAGTTTGATCAGAAGATTAGTTTTATGAGATAAAATTTGTAACTTCACATGAGCCATATATGAGCCAATATCACATAAACAAGAGTGCTGTTCCAGATATTTCCAGAATATCAGCACAATTGCAAATGTCATATTGACTTTATAAAACAGTTAAATAAACAATAAAACAGTTAAATACTGGAGTTTTTTCAAAAAAATGTATTTTGTGTCGCATTACTGTAGCGGTTTGCAAAATATGTATCGTCTACGAAAATTCAAGATATATGGGGCCATTTTTTCCTATAAGCGTTGTCTCATATTTATATCCAATTGTATAGTTAATTTTTTTTTTGCATTGTTTACATATCTGGTGTATTTAATATGCTTTTTCACAAAAAAAAGCTTAAATATGTCATTTTGATTACCAGTTTGATCAGAAGATTAGTTTTATGAGATAAAATTTGTAACTTCACATGAGCCATATATGAGCCAATATCACATAAACAAGAGTGCTGTTCCAGATATTTCCAGAATATCAGCACAATTGCAAATGTCATATTGACTTTATAAAACAGTTAAATAAACAATAAAACAGTTAAATACATTAACATTAACAAGTTTGAAAAGACACAATATTGTCTTTTTTAATATTTGTCCACAGCTGCATTAAACAGTCTGTTTGAATACACCTAAACACCACTTCAGATGCAACTTCTGCAGTGCAAAGATGGAATTTATTGAATTTATTGATTAAATGTAAGAATTTGATGATGCAAATGCATAATTCCAAGGTTATAAAATGCCATTATAAAGGTAAAAAATCCTGTGGAAATCAGTTTAAGGGGCAAATATTGCCTCATAGTGGATTCGTATTGGACTCGTAGTTCATTTCTGTCACTGCTATAAACTAACTCCACACATAATATGAAAAAATATTAAACACTTCAGTATAGACAGCTGTCCATGACAGGCCTAAACCATTCCAGGCAAGTACACTGCAAAAAATGATTTTGCAAAATTGTAAATAAACCATTAAAATATTTTAAAAGAAAACACTTTAGGCTTTATACTTCAAAATGTTTGGTTTTGCAGTTTCATTGTAATTATTTGTGAAATTTACAAGCAATTTCTGAGTGAAAATGGTTTCACTACCATTTTTGTCCATGCAAACACATTCTGCAAAATATTGTCTAATTATCGTTACCGTCAAAATCACAAATATACATTTTGTGTTAATATCGCACACCCCATCCATCATACAGCTTTTGAAACAACTTAAGGTGAGTAAATGATGACAGAATTTCCATTTTTTGTTGAACTATCCCTTTAAGAAATGAACTTCCAATGGGAAGCTCGTGTGACGGACGTCTGTAAGCATAATCTGAATTACCCATGATTCAATAGAACATCTGCCTCACCAGCTTCCCAAACAAAACCACTTTGAAGACATTCAGAGCTAGATCCTATTGACTGTAGCAGTTTGCATTTAATAACAAGACCCGTGGCTTCACCTCGAAAGATTTCCAATCAAAAATCGAAAGTCCACAGTAAACTATTTAGCAATATGTTAATGAGCAGTTCTTCAGTCACAACTGAACCTAAAAGAAACTGCCAACCTAGCTAAAGCCAAATGAAAACATTTCAAGGTCAAACTCAGAGCGTGAAATCAGGACATGAGCAAACAGGATGTACTGCACCTGCACTGTAAAGAAATGACTATTAAAGACATTCACACATTAGGACGCAGGTCAAATTCTTCTCCTAAATGGTGCCAAGAGGCCTGTAAAAAATGAGCTGTGGTCTGGTGGAGACCGGTGGAGGTATTGCTGACTAGGCACTGAGACTCAAGTTTGACAACCTCTGCAGAAATCTCCACCCCATGGGTCTGATATCAGGATAGCGGTTATATCTTCACAATTCAGATTGATGTCTACACTATAAAACCACACAGAAACTCTCTTATTTGAATGATGATGCACTTCATTCGCAGCTTGTCAGACACATATTGGCTTTTCACACTGCAAGAAAGGTACACTGAGAAAAATCATGTAGAAACAATTTTAACTTAAATTTCACAATGAATTATAAAAAACATCATTGTTTGCAAGTAACATTGAATTAAAAGTGACCTTTTTGAAGCAGAAAGATTATTTTCTTATACTATTTCAGTCAAATGTACTCTAATAATCTTTGCTTTGTTTACAACTTTGAAAAATAATTGTTTACAGCGTACTGTATATATATACTCAAAATTCAAACCATGTGGTTTCCTTCTCAGCTATTTAGTACTGTTTGGGGTCAGCAAGATTTCTTTTTAAATTATTTAGGAAGTCATTATTACTTTTATTCATGCATTAAATTGATCAGAAGTGACATATTTATAATGTCACAAAAGATTTCTATTTTAAATCAATGTTTTTGCAAACTTTTAAACTTTCTATTCATCAAAGGATCCTGGAAAAAATATATAATGGTTTTTCCACACAAATATCAACATTGGAAATTAGGGTTGGGCCGATAGACGATGCCATCATCCATCGCCGATGGCTGACAGACATCACGATGTTGAGCCGGTGTAGTGCCGAAATTTGCATAATCTGGCAGTGGTGCAGAATTCGGCACAACACCGGCATCGTGATCCCCTGCAATCCGCCGCATCCCAATTCCGTGTTCAGAAAGGAAATTAAGGGCCTGTTTACACCTGGTCACTTCATGCGTTTTGTCTGATCGGATAGCTATCCAATCGTGAAAAGGCCAGGTGTAAATGCCCTCCGCATTTGAGACGGATATAATTCCGATCGCTAAAACCACTTCAGGAGGTGGTCTGGGCCGCATTCCAGACGAAACTGGACAAGTGTAAATGCATCTGGTGGTTGAAACCACATATGTAAATTTTACTCCTCCCAAAATGTTAAAATAATAAACGTGTAAGAGCGTGTTATAGGCTATATGACATTAGTCAGACTGCGCTTCGCTGCGGACGAGTAGCTGAGTATCTCTTCAGCAAGCCGACGTGCTAACTGCCGCGAATGAAACAAAGTAATACGCAGACGGTCAACACACAATCATCTTCATTAAAAGTAGTAAGACAAACTTCTCTTTCCAGTGCTGATGCCGCGCGCTGTCCTGTTGCAAAAAGTAGTAAGACAAACTTATCTTTCCAGTGCTGATGCCGTGCTCTCTCCTATTGCGGTCTTTGATCTTGAAATGAGCTGATAATGAATAAAATGCAGTGCTTATCTTCTGAATTCGTTGACGTGAACTCCGTTAAATTTAAATATAGTGCGGGAATTGAAGATCGGATTTATATCCGTTTTGCAACGACACATTTATGTGGCCAAGTGTAAATGGAAACATTTTAACAAATCAGATAGATATCCGATCAGCGAAAACGCATGAAATGACCAGGTGTAAACAGGCCCTAAGTGTACTACAGAACCCCTAAAGGGAATAAATAGCCTACGAAATGGGAGGATAAAAAAATATTTCGATACTTTCTCTCGCAATTATATCTTTGGGTAATTATACTGTATATAAATTGCGGGCATCAGGGAGCCGCTACTAATATGCAGGGCATTGAAACCACTTTCGAATGTGCGCTCTCATTTTACGTTCACTTTCGAGATTTGCGATCACACAGACTCTATACTACGGACCAGTACTGCCGCTACCACACATTTTACAAGATTAGATATTTGTCAGTGGTGCTCACTGCTCAGTATCTGCAAATCTTTCGCCATTGTCCAATCAGTCATCTCTCCTTACTCTGTGTATGTGGTTACTAGTGAACTTTCATATACTATAATGTAACAGTCTACCGCTAGCAAGCGGCTAACCATGACCCTTTAGTGGCTCCATAGAACGCGTTATTTGTTTTCCGTGCCTTTCTGCATACGGATTCATGCTTCGGGCACACCCCCTAAACACCCCGCACCCGATGTCATCGTCCATCACGATGTTTCACTGTAGACATCGTCCGATGCCAATTTGGTAGACATCGCCCAACACTATTGGAAATAATAAGAAATGTTTTTTAGTAATAAATCAGCATATGATTGAAGGATCATGTGACACTGAAGACTGGAGTATAATGATGCTGAAAATTCAACTTTACATCACAGAAATAAATGACATTTTAAAATATATTAAAATAGAAAAGTGTTGTTTTACATTTTAAAAATATTTCACAATATTACTGTTTTTGCTGCATTTTTGATCAAATAAATGCAGACGATAAATAAGCATAAGATACTTTAAACATTTAATAATCCTCCCAATCCCAAACTACGGAACAGTATAGAGTATAAATTCTAATGACAGAATAATATTGGGTGAAATTGTCAAATTAATCAATATTTTTCAGCATTTATTTAATTATATTTTTATTCATTATTTATAATCACATTTCTCACTTTATTCCTCATCTTGTTTTTTTTTCTTCTCTTATTTTACAAAGAAGCTACAGTACACCATTTCAGTCTTTCTACTTAAAAAAAAATCACATTTAATTAATTGTGTTACTTGTCCTTTCTTTGTGATTATTTGCTAATTTACCCGCAATTTCTGAATGAAAATTGTTCCAAGTAAACCCCACACCAATTTTCTTGGTCTATAGTCGATCTTGGTCTATGCCTGTGTTTTGGAACAAAGATAAAATAGGACACTTGTGGTTAGAGATGTGTCAGTCTGTGATTAGGGCTTCCTCATGTTACAATAACATGACCAGTCAGAATCCCTGTGTCTGTCAGTCAATTCGGGATCAATAAGACATTTAGAACCACACCACTTTGCTGATTCATCTATCTTATGTGACTTTCCATGAATATTTCATGAGCTCACTAATATGGAATGGAAACAGGCTCCACAGAAATGCCAGATGTCAGTTTTTTTACCTATTGTTCTGCTCATCTCAAAATGCAGGGAATATAAAGCATAACAGCAAACATCAGGCCACTGCGGCTACAGAAAGCAAACTTTCTCTTTGATATTATCTATTCCACGGTGAGCTGAGGGATGTATTAAAACAGAAGGACTATTTTTATCCTGATCAGGAGCGTGTGCACTGACAGGACAGTCAACATACAAATGCTGCACACAATCCGAGCCGCAGCAAAGATTTGCTCTCATCTAAACCCGGCCAAGACGCAAGCGAAGATGACACTGCATAACAATGCACAGCCTGTGAAGCAGAAATACAAGTCTTTATCACAGCACCCGAAAAGCTGTCCAAAAATCTGCAGGGAAACATTACTGGAGTCTTTGGTAGGTTTAAGGCAAAGCTATCACAGGTGAAGAGGGTAAAAACTGTGCTAATAGATATCACCATACTCCCCAGCTAATTGATTAAGACTTGCAAAGACTTTTTGTATAACAAGTGTTCTTGCACCAATTTGAATATATTTGAAGAACAGAAATCTGAAGATTGGTTGAAGCCAGGTTCAAAATACTCGTTTAGATTATACATAGGAATTCCGAATATAGATATGAATAAACTGTAAAGTTTAGTGTAAGTGCTACTGAAGTGGAGATTTCTGATTCAGTGCAGCAGAAAAACTCACAGCCTTTAAAGAAATTGTAATTGAAATCTTCAAACGCAAATAGATAAAGTGCAATAAAATAAACACTTATAAGTGTTTTTGTTTTCTTTCCAGTAGTCTAAAAAAAACACATTATGAAATGCCAAATAGCCCAAGATCTCATTAACCAGTGCATGAAAAAACGAATTTTGCCTTCAGTGCCGTGCCTTTAAAGGTATAGTTCATCTAAAACTGAAAATTTGCTTAAAATGCTCTCACCGACAGGCCATCCAACATGGTCCAGCTTAATTTGTTTATTTATTGGAACAGATTTGGAGAAATTTAGCATTACATCACTTGCTCAGCAATGGATCCTGTGCAGTGAATGGGAGCCGTCAGAATGTGCGTCCAAACAGCTGATAAAAACATCACAATAATCCACAAGTAATCCACACACCACTCCTGTCCATCAGTTAACATAGTGAAAAACTGTGTGTTTGTAACAAACAAATCCATCATTAAGGCATTTTAAATTTCAACCATTGCTTTTGGTCCAAATAAGACTCCATAATCCACATGTAAATTGTGCTTGATCTGCGCATATTTCTCTCCTGATTTAGACAAGGTGACTTTTTCACCAAATAAAGCAATATTATGGATAGAGCACTTATATTTTAGCTGGATGCAACAGTTTGAAGTTAAAAATGTCTTGATGGATTTGTTTCTGACAAAAACAGTTTTCTACTTCACAAGATGTTTCTTGATGGACTGGAGTGGTGTGGATTACTTGTGGATTACTGTGATGTTTTTATCAGCTGTTTGGACTCTCATTCTGACGGCACCCATTCACTGCAGAGGATCCATTGGTGAGCAAGTGATGTCATGCTAAATTTCTCCAAATCTGTACGAGAATATATTTTCTCATGTTTTCATTTTTGGTGAACTATTCCTTTAAGAAGACTACTGCAGTCAGAACAACATAAGCTTAAAGACTCTATTAGGTGACCTACTGAAGGTGGTCAATAATGTAGATTAAACCAGGCGTAGACATCTGTGCCTCTGAAGGCTGCGTTAATGGGTTAGACACCAGCAAAACACCACTGCACACATCTGCCACCCAATCCACACATCAATCAATGCACTGCATCAAAAAGGCCACTACAACACCAGTGCATGAAACTTAATAGTGTTTTCAGGGAAAACTTGCGATGCATTAAGTTTCAGTAGATGCATTTGAATGTAGTTCATTCATTTCTGAAATGCAGCATCGCTGAAATGGATACTGTAGTCAGGCACACCCACTCTGTGGTGAGTTGACAGCTATATAACAGGCATTGTTTTGATGTATCATACAGTGCCTTTTGATTTTTAAAATAACAGATTGTCAGCTCATCAGACATGGAATGATGAAACCGACATTGCATTCACATAGCCAGCCAGACCCTGACAACAACATGGAAACACAAACAAATACACCGACAGCGCACATTCCCTAATGATGGCAGGTGCATGCCATCTCTGCATTGTCAAATAACCTTCAAAAGGCATGCATACTGCAAACGCAGGGGTCGGCGACAGCAGTAGTAGTGCCCTGCACACACACACGTCTACATGTCAGGCTGCACTGCATGTCTCCCTGCATCCATGTGCAGCAGGCATGATGCACCAGGCCTGCAAAATGTAGGTGAAGTGCCAGCGGTATTTCACAGACAATTCAAAATTTGCACGTTGGTGTGATTTATCATGTGCATAGGAAAGGTGCATGTCATTAATTTTACTCCATTGCATGTAAAAGCCCATCCCCCTCCACCAAAAAGAAAAAAAAATTAGGATCAAAGCATAAAATTTAACCCAAAGCCAAAATATACATTTTATGACAATGCATGCTGAAAATAATCAAATGTCAATGCAAATCATGCATGTATAGACAGCAGATGGTGAATACACCCACTTTACATACTGACACACTGAACTATTGAACATGCATGTATAATATTCCAACCATGATGGTGTAGCCTATATGATGCTGCAGATGAGCATACAACATTGCATGTGCTTAAACTACAGTTATTGACACAATTTCGTTTTAAAACCCTACATTATGCTTTAATATGTCGAAATCAAATATAAAAAAATATAAAAAAAAAAAGGTTCTTACCCCGGAGCACACTGGTTTTATCCATGTACATCGCGCAGCAAAATACAAAACCAGTCATTAAAATACAGAACGGGGAGACACAATCCCCCCAGTTGCTCAAGGACGAAATAAAAATCAAACGGATACAATTAACGCAAACCCGGTTGCTCTTCCAGTCCACCGGCGAACGATCTAAGACGCGAGGAGAATCATCTCCAGCGTCTCGAGACCACGCTTTTACTACACAAACCCGCCGCAAAAACCACGCTAATGACACCAGCACGACACTAAACCCGATATATTAGAAGTTTGTGCAGCGGTGGCCATGATGACACCGAAAATCACACACACACACACACACACACACACACCCGGTCCCTCCTCCCCTCACCATCATCCCTGTTTCCTTGACAACAGTTTAGAGGGTTTAGTTGAACTGTGTGTATATTATGATACCGCTAATATTATCATTCAAAACAAAATGCTACGATGTTTTGTGTCCGTGTTTGCTGTATATATTTTACATATTAGGCTTTCTATTACAAAAAGTGTCTTGGCAACACTAAGGTATTTTGACATTCCACAGAAGGCTAGGCCTATATGACATTAACATCACATTTATTAATTTGGTAAAAAAAAAAAAATGTACCCAACGCTACTTACAGTTCATTTAAGGAATGTAGTTTAATATATATTAAGATGACTAATGTATATAAGGAATGCATTAATATGTGTTTCCCCTAACGAAACTCATGACCTTGGCATTGCTAGTGTCAGCCTTACAAAAAGCATTATGGCAATACAGTAATGATATCACATGGTAGGCCTAATATTATGGTCATTTGATGTTTACCACAGTATTCAAATTCATGTACTCCAGGTATTTTCCAAGAAAAATACTGTAGTATAGCACTAAGAAAAAAAATACTCATCCTATATAGTACTTTTATAATACTCATCCTATATAGTACTTTCAAATACATGCTCTACCAAATTATCTGCACAAAAAATAAGAAAGAAAGAAATACAATGATATTTTTGGACCATTTAAATCACTAAAATCGAAATAAATATAAATAAAATGTTTATTTAAAAATAAAATAATATAAAAAAAATGTTAATATAAAATATATAAGGTTTTTCGGTACAATTATGTATTCAAGAATGCAACTCAGCCGCACACTTACAAAAAATAAATAAATAAACGAACAAATATATAGAAAATAATATAATAATAATAATAATAATAATAATAATAATAATAAAATGGTACTTAAGCTATATATATATGTATATGTGTGTGTGTGTGTGTAAGCTATATATATATGTATATGTGTGTGTGTATATATATGTGTGTGTGTGTGTGTGTGTAAGCTATATATATATGTATGTGTGTGTGTGTGTGTATATATATATGTGTGTGTTATATATATATATATATACATACATATAAAACATTTCTACTCTATATACATTATCTCTCTGCTCTAAAATAATAGGTTGATGTGATTTTCATTAAGATGGCATAATGGAACTGATGCATTAGAAAAGCACTCAATTAAAAAGGTTACAACAGATCGAGGGCCTGTGACTCATGGAATAACCATTTTATAGTTAAACCGCAGGCGTGGTGCCGTGTAATTAGGTTCTCTTTAAAAACAGGCATCACAAATGATCAAACACGTGACCCTATCTGTCATCATCGACATGTACTGACTTCAACCATGAGGAGGAGACAAGCCATTTGTAGGAAATTGAATGAACGAAACCATAACGCTAAAACATGGGAGCTAAAGGAAAAGAAGTCTCACCTTTTAGTCAAAAGAGCCAATCACCTATTTTAACTCTGAAACATGAATATGCATTAGCTGAACCAGCCTGAAAAACACAGATTTTAATGTGATTTAAAGCTACGTTTATGATACCATTGTTGTCAGATATTATTGCAGTACTGGAGATTTTAGTCTTTAGATAGGAGCTGTAATTAATGCATAAAAAATAACTGGCTGGAATATTTCCAAGATGGCCTCTGTCCTTAAAGAGATTTTGCTTCAACAAATGATGTCAGCACACATTTTATACACGTAAAGCTAAAGTGATCTTCAGCCATTTTAGACCAAACATTTTACATTTTGAATTTTGACTTTATCAGAATGCTAAAGAATGAATGGGAAATACAAAAAATACACAGCAATTATTTTGGGGGTAAAAACTACAAATCGGCCACGATGAAGTAGACTTTGATCATTTCTGAATACACATTCATATGCAAACACCTAATTTAACACCTAACATTACTAAATTAAGATATTATACAAAATATATTTTCTAATATTTATATTTTACAGATAAATATTGTCTAGTACCATGAAATTCCCTCAAAATACAAAATCTTAAAGAATAAATATTATTTAAAGAAAATACAGTAAATTAATGTCTGGATTTCATTGCATTAGACAAAGCATTTCATTGCATTGCATTTCAATTTAAAATTAAAATAAGGCAATTTCACTTTAACTATGGAAATGTTTCATTAATGAACTTTCTGTTAAATGTTTTGCTTAAAAAGTGTGCTTGCAGTATATTTCTTTCAAATAATATTCATATTTTGTTATATTAAAGATGTATAATGGCCAAAGTCTTCAGAGAGCTCAAGTTGAGGGTTTGTGAAATTTTGGCTGCCGTACATCCAGTAAAGTAAATAAGCGCAATGACTTAGCAAATGCTTCTGGTGTTGACAAACCACTGCAAATCATCCAGATGGGTTTCAAGCCGGATTAATGTAGTGTTTAGGACATCGAGATGAGCCTGAGAACACAATAATGAAGTCTGACACAGAATATAAAATTGTGTCACACCAATTTCTCTGCAGCAATGACATCAGGTAAAGAAACGGGCCTGGATGATCTCTGAGGTCACACAATTTACACCCAGCTTCCCTCCAGACAAGACACATCATGCTATAGCGTGCATCTAGGATCATTTGTGATGGTGTAAGTCTGTGCTGTCAAAGGTCTGAATGATCCTCTCGCACAGAGAATGATTTGAGATTACGTGGCACGGGTTTGCCCCATCTCTCCCTCCGTTTCTTTCATTTTCCTCACCCCTGCTGGGTCGGGAGTGCTGTTGCTCTCTCAGACCCTGGCACAGGTTGTAGGCTTTAAATGGAGAGATTTACCCCCCTGATTTCCCTAGAGAGAAGGCCATCTGCCTACTGTCACTGGGCCCATTATTGTGAGTTCGACAGAGCGCATGCTCACCGACGGCATCACAAGGCTAAATGCCACAGGCCAGTGACTCACATGTGCGCTTAGACACAGACCGACAAACAGCATTCATATTTTCTAAATAGATGAATAATAAATAAATAAATACATGTGAGTGGCCCTTGGAAAAAAATAATATGTAAACAAAACCTAAATACAAACAAACAAAAAAGACCATTGGAAAGACAAAACTAATAAATGGAAAAAACAAATACATATACATAAAAATAAACAAAAAATAAATAAATGTAAGTGGCCTCTGAAACAAACAAAAATGTATGCATGCATGTACGTATGTATGTATGTATTTATTGTATTTGTGAGAGGTCCTTGGGGGGAAAAAACAAGTAAATACATTTTCTTAAAACAAAATCTAAATGAATGAATGAATGAATTCATTCTAAAAATAAATAAATAAAATGCCCTTGCAAAAAGATTAAAAAGAAAAAAAAAGAAAGAAAGAAAGATACAAGTGGCCCTTGCAAAAAAGCAAATAATAATAAAAAACACAGACAGACAATAAATAAATAAATAAATAAATAAATGTGAGTGGCCCTTGGAAAAAAGTAAATAAAATGTAAACAAAACCGAAATACAGACAAAAAAGACCATTTAAAAAGAAAGAAAGAAAGAAAGATACAAGTGGCCCTTGCAAAAAAGCAAATAATAATAAAAAACACAGACAGGCAATAAATAAATAAATAAATAAATGTGAGTGGCCCTTGGAAAAAAGTAAATAAAATGTAAACAAAACCGAAATACAGACAAAAAAGACCATTGGAAAGACAAAACTAATAAATGTAAAAACAAATATAAATACATAAAAATAAATAAAAAACAAATAAATGTATGTATGTAAGTGGCCTCTGAAACAAACATTTATTTATGTATGCATGTACATGTATGTATGTATTTATTGTATTTGTGAGAGGTCCTTGGGGAAAAAAACAAAGTCTAAATGAATGAATGCAGGAATGAATGAATTCATTCATTTTAAAAATAAATAAATAAACTGCCCTTGCAAAAAGATTACAAATAAAAATAAATAAATAAAAATACAAGTGGCCCTTGCAAAAAAAAAGCAAAAAAAAAAAAAAACACAGACAATGAATAAATAAATAAGGCCCTTGCAAAAGATAAATAATAAATAACAAACACATGAATACATAAAATAAATTAAATAAACAAACATACAAACAAACAAAATAAATAAATATGAGTGGCCCTTGCAAAAAACAAATAAATTACAAATATGTAAATACACACACACACACACACACACTTATATTAGAAAACGACACTAATAATAGCACAGTAGCTCTGCCAGTACAACTGGATGAGTTATGTATAAATTCCCAGTGTTAAATTATTAAAATGATCTCCGGAGGTGCAATCATCCCCATGCGTTTACCTCAAGGCCATAAAACCCCAACAACAGCCCCTCTGGATGAATGTAAGCGAGTTAGTAGAAGAGTTCACTGGTCTTTTGTTAGTAACAGGAGGGATGAGCTAAGGGTTAATGGGGTTGACCTTCACTCTCTGCATTCAGTGCACTTTTATTGGCCTCTAGACAAATACACAAAGCACCTTAATGTAATTAACAACACAAACTCCACACATGGGGCTCGTGCAGAATGAATTTCAAGTACTACATCATTACATAAAACATCTACTTCTTGACTCATAACTTCACGAAATTAAATGCACTGAATTAAACATGCAATGTAATAAAGTCATGTGATGTTTGTAATGTTTATCGTTGCATACGGCACAGTTTCACATATATTAAAAATAGCATGCGGTATACAGTATTCCACACATAGTCCTGAGGTTTTGCACATCATTTTAGCATTTTATCAACACTACATATACAGTATATTTTGTTTATTTAGTTTTTGTTCATTTGTATTACATATATGTATATACAGCGGGTAAAATAAGTATTGAACACATCATCATTTTTCTCAGTAAATATGAAGAATGGGCCAAAATCACACCTGAGCAATGCATACGACTAGTTTCTCCATACAGGAGGCGTCTTGAAACTGTCATTACCAACAAAGGCTTTTGCACAAAGTATTAAATACATTTCAGTAAGCATGTCCAATACTTTTTCCATGAGTCATTCCATTTTATAACACAGAACTTAATTTCTGAACTTGTATTGTTTTCTTTGCATGTATGGATTACTTGGATTGTTACCGACATCTAGTGAAAATTTCATGTCAACAGCACCTTTAGAAATATAGTTACTGAGAAAAATGGTGACGTGCTCAATACTTATTTTACCCGCTGTACATACATACATACATATACATACAAATGGAAGATCAATTGAAGTCCTTTGCATTATGAAATACAATATTCCTAATTTTGGCAAATATAGCACACCCAGACAGCAAACAAATTTGGCCCAGATTTGGCATGCATCTGGCACAGCTGGCATTCATACGGCACTGGCAAACAGCATGTGGGCCAAACATGGCCCGGGTTTGGCAGAGATGGTACCGGGTTTAAGACGGCACACAAGACATGGGCCAGATGTCAAATGTAGTATTTGGCCCAGATGTCAAATATAGATATGTGGGCCACATAAGTATGGCCGATCTTGACCCACATTTAAAATCCATTTCAAATATTTTTGAGTAAAATCCCAATGTTTTCCCATACAGAAAGGTAATATATTCACATATATGTGAAACACTGTTAAATATATTGAAATATATTTTTAAAATATATTTTTAAAATGCATAACATAAAGCTCATGTTGTGTGTTTAATTATATGTTTACATATATGTGAAATTATATTCATGCCTCATATGATATTATATGATATATGATATTATAGCTTATATTATAGAATAGTATATTCTGTTGGTATACTATATATGTATATAAACTGACTTCAAACAATGTTTTGCATTCACTGCTTTCATATTCTCATTCAATTTACAGTTTGATATAGGCCTACTATCCACTTAAACAATACATGATGAAGTTTCAGGACATTTTATTTGACTTGTATGTACTATTTATGTAAATGAGAAAAATTGCTATGTGGGCAGTAGGTCATTTAGATATTCCATGCATGCACATCAAAAATTTGCATAGCTACGTACTACAAACACAGTAAGAGTAGTATGCAAAAAGCTATTTGTGAACACAGCCACAGTGAAGTACAGGAAGTGGAAGTGTACGAGTGGATTATGGCCGGCTGTTGTTGTACTGGAGGGTCTAGTGTCTGTAATGGAGCTGGTGTGAGTGCTGTACTGTAGGGCTGAATGAGGCCTTGAGAGTCTCAGCTGTTTGCTTGCTGACATGTCGAACTCACTCCCAGAGGGCTGGATTTGTTACGCCCCCTTTACCAGATGTCTAACAACACTCTCAGATAGAGGGGGCTGGTCGTCTGCTCACTTGCGAGAATGCGTGATTTTAAAAACATGATTAAAGGTGCTGTATGTAGGATTGACACCGAGTGGTTGAACTAGGTATTGCAGTCCAAATTCAAAATATTGGAGAGGGTTTTTTTCACCCGGTCCCTCCTCCTCAGACTTGACGCACACGCAGGTTGCCAGATTGACGACACCAACACTTTCGTTTGCCAGCTTCCATGACTGAAATGAAATACGCTGTGTTTCCCACCAACTGGCAACCCGGGGCGCCGAAATACAATTGGGTAAACTGGCAGTGGGCGAGTTTCACAAACCAAAACAGAGACCGACATTCCGGCCCGGAACGCACATTTTCAAAGGAGAATAACTGACTGTAGCACTGTTTTTCAGATAAACAAGTATGTTAACTTAGCATGTTTCTTAAATATCTGCAAACATATTATGGTATTTTTATGCTTTAGTAGAGTCAAAAACTTACGTGCAGCTCCTTTAATGAACACATTATGAATGCTCAACACATGTATATTATTTTCTAAACTTTAGTGAAGTGTTTGTTCAAGTAGACTTTGTTGCTTGTGGAAACCTCACGCGAGCCTGAAAGGTGCTTAAAACTTAAAATCTTATTTGCACTCTTGAAGACTGTTCACCAAAGACTAAATTTCAGTCCGGCAGAATTTTCTGCACACTTCACCACTGAGGCCAAAATGAGCATTGTGAATGTAAGAGCCTCACACTACGTTGTTTGTTTGAATTGTATTTCAGGGCAGTTCGTGAAGACAGATAACCTGGACAGAAGTCAGTTCCAGATCCAGCCTCCACACCAGACTTGCTGTCTACTAGATATTATGTGTACTCTTCAGACTTGGGTGCATGCAGATATTATTCAGGGACATGAACATTCGAATATTGCAAAAATAGAGAAAGTACCTTATTTAAGAATTTTGTGTTAATTGCGTAAATATAAAAAAATGTATATATATTTACTGCTTTTTGTTTTGTTTTCCAAAGCACCTAAAAGCCAATTCACACTGCCATACTCCAACAGGGTGAACACACTGCCCAAGCAAAACAAATAAGCATGTTAGGTGTGAGATTCATTCAACTTGGTTTGCTGATTAAACATGATTAAATATTTGTTCAGAATACTGTCGTTGTTGTGACTATTCATCTGGGAGGGGTGTGTATCAAGTGGCTTGGTTATGGTTTTGTTGAGGCTGACATGTGGAACCCATCTGGTCCAGCGTATAGGATCAGAATAGGGCCAGCTATGGTCATACAGGTGGCTGAGATATGGATCTGTCATGGCCCATTTATGGCCCATATTTTGGCTGCCAGGTTTAGTTCACCTGGATCTGGCTCAGGTGTGGCTCAGTTTTGGGCTTTCTGGTTAAAGATTGGTGTTGATATGGTTTACTTAAGGTTGTGTTTTGGTTCCATTGTTACATTTTGATCTGGCCCAATTCAGGGCCAGTTATGGGTAATTAACTTGGCTGAGACTTGGGCCAATAATGGCCCATGTGTGGCCCTTGTCTGGAATCCAGACCTGGTCCACACTAGTACCGTAATACAGTGTGGTATGTGGGCCAAGCAAAAGCTTGTTGTGTGGGCCGGAGCTGGGCCAGAGAAAAATTGCTATGTGGGCAGTAGGTCATTTAGATATTCCATGCATGCACATCAAAAATTTGCATAGCTACGTACTACAAACACAGTAAGAGTAGTATGCAAAAAGCTATTTGTGAACACAGCCACAGTGAAGTACAGGAAGTGGAAGTGTACGAGTGGATTATGGCCGGCTGTTGTTGTACTGGAGGGTCTAGTGTCTGTAATGGAGCTGGTGTGAGTGCTGTACTGTAGGGCTGAATGAGGCCTTGAGAGTCTCAGCTGTTTGCTTGCTGACATGTCGAACTCACTCCCAGAGGGCTGGATTTGTTACGCCCCCTTTACCAGATGTCTAACAACACTCTCAGATAGAGGGGGCTGGTCGTCTGCTCACTTGCGAGAATGCGTGATTTTAAAAACATGATTAAAGGTGCTGTATGTAGGATTGACACCGAGTGGTTGAACTAGGTATTGCAGTCCAAATTCAAAATATTGGAGAGGGTTTTTTTCACCCGGTCCCTCCTCCTCAGACTTGTTTCTTAAATATCTGCAAACATATTATGGTATTTTTATGCTTTAGTAGAGTCAAAAACTTACATACAGCACCTTTAATAATATCCGGTCCGTTTAAAAAGACAAGACTCAGCTGACTTTCAAGTGACTGTGAATATGCTCAGCAATCAGCATTTACAATGCAACTTCGTTTTGAGCATCCTACTAGCCAGAATTATGTGAACAAAGTAGGTAAACTGCAGTTAGAAGAAGTGAAGTGAAGTGAAGTGACATGTGGCCAAGTATGGTGACCCATACTCGGAATTAGTGCTCTGCATTTAGTAGTTTTAAATAATGATTTAACGATTTGATATTTATTTGCCGCCGTCACGGCTAATGCTTCTCCGACGAGCCGCTTCTTCTTCAGCTTTTGCCGTGGTACTGCGGGTTACACCAGCAACATGCCCGTGGACACTGCTGACTAGCGGTTTGCATGTGTACTGCACGTTGACGCGGACAACGACGCAGAAATATAAATGAAAAGTGACGCATAGCCTACGGCGTAAAGGCTACGGCGTAGGTTCGACGCAGAAGTCTAAATCAGCCTTTAGGCCACAACTTTACCCATTGGTTAAAGTTCACCCAAAAATGAAAATTCTGTCATTTACTCACCCTCATGCTGTTACAAACCTGTACAGGTTTCTTTTTTCTGTTGAACCCAAAAGAAGATATTTTGAAGAATGTTGGTAACCAACAAACAGTCAATGGCTACCAGCAACTGTTTAGTTACCAACATTCTTCAAAATATCTTCTTTTGTGTTCAACAGAAGGAAGAAACTCAGGTTTGGAAGGTAACTAAATGAGGATGACTGAATGATGACAGTAGATACTGCAATCCAAACCAAAGGTTTTATCAGTTCCCACCAAACCTGCTCAATGTGTCTCTCTCTGGGATTGAAGCAGGAAGACCTTCAGAACCGGTGCATGAGGAGTAAAAGATTGATGATGCCATTGATTTTTACTGCGAGTAGCTTCACTTATCTCTTCCAAAGAAAGAGAATCCATCTTGCTTCGGTTACAGCATTCCAGGCTTCTATTTCAGTTCTGATACTATTGTATGTATAGATGAGCTTCTCCGAGCGGTCAGGAATGCAATGCTTTGTTCAGCTCAGACGGGGCTGGAATGTGAGTTCAGTGATCTTTGACTTTGGTATTTGAGTCGGAGACTTATAATTGAAGACTTAAAGTCATGGAGCCAAGAGGCTGAAAGTAGTATACGAACATTTTAACATATTTATATGTTTATGAAAGAAGTCTCGTATGCTCACCAAGGCTGCAGTTATTTGATAAAAAATAAAGTAATATTGTGAAATATTTTTTTGAATTTAAAATAGCTGTTTTCTGTTTGCATATATTTTAAAATGTAATTTATTCCTGTGATGTGAACCTGTATTTTCAGCATCATTACTCCAGTCTTCAGTGTCACACGATCCTTCAGAAATACCTCTAATATGCAGATTTGCTGCTCAAGAAACAGTTCGTATTATTACAATGTTGAAAACAGCTCTGCTGCTTAATATTTTTATAGAAACTGTTACTTTTCTGGATTTTTTTTTATTTTTTATAAATATAAAGTTTGAAAGAGCAGCATTTATTTGAAAATTATAATTTTTGTAACACTATAAATGTCTTTACTGCCACTTTTGATCAATTTAATGCATCTTACTGAATAAAAGTATTAATTTCTAAAAAGAAAAAAAAATGTTCCACATGTTGAAAATTTGTTTTCTTAATATAAAATGACCATGTTGACTCATCATAAATACCTAGTAGAAATGTAACTCAATTGAGTAGCTCAAATAAAACTTATTTGGTACTAGCAACAGCCCACATTATAAATGTAATGTTCTGGCTTATGGGCAACACTGCACCTGACCTCAAATCAAACCTCCACTCATTAATATAATGGCAACTCCAAAAATATAAAACTCTTCTAAATCTAAATCTTCAGATATTAGAACACTAAACACGAACAAGACTTCCTTTTCCCTCATTCTTCTCAAAAACACATAAAACAGCACTTGATTTTGATATTTACTGTCACAATTCAAGATGCATGTAATCCAACACAAATTAATTATGAAAACATACATTTTACATATTTAATTGGGACAAAATGTTAAAGAATTGTGTAGCATTTGCTCATTTTAATGAAGGAAACTGAACAAGAAGCAAAGTTGACTTTAATCACAATTTGTGAAACAGTCACAATGACTTTCGGTTTTGCAACCCCGTGGTTGTGGATTCAATTCCCAGTGAATGCATGAACTGATCAAATGAAGATCTTGAATGCAATGCAAGTTTGACGAATGCAATGCAATGCTTTGGATAAAAGCATCTGCCAAATGCATGAAAGTAAATACATAATTTTTACATAAACCGTAGCACTGAATTGAATCTGACTAGAAATTCATTTTGTTCTTATCATGAAGAAAAGCTATGGATCAGTGAGCACCATGAATATGATTCATCTATCGACTATATCAAATGGTTTTGTCATTTTCACATCGACACCAGTGTGCACGTGTACTTGGCCGCTGACCGTTGCTGAAAAAATGCATAAAATGCTACACGCATAGGAAAATCCATTAAGCACTGCATGCATTTCTCTCATCTCTTCACTGCTGGAAAAAAACTACGTGGTTAAGAGGTCACATGTTGTATTTTGTCTGCCTCTCTCATTAAATTTTCTGCTGTGGAGAAGCAGAGACCGAAGACACCCCCTCTTCCTCTCTCCAGACACACATTCGTCTCTCTCGTGAGCCGTCTAATCAGCTCGTGAATTTGAGAGTCATCTCTGTACTTATCAAGCCCTCCCCGTTCACTTGAGCAGATTAAAGCGTCCAGGATTTGAGCGAGTGGGTTAAAACTCCCTCTCGAGCGATTAGAGCTTCCGCTCTCTCTTTCTCCTGCCACGTTGCCCGTGGTTTCAAACGGCAGCACGGCATTCCCACACGCTGACACACTGACACACTGTCTTTGCTTTCCCCTCGTCTCATCCTCGCCCCACAGCCGCAGTAACAGACAGCATTTAAGCTCACATCTTTGCTCAAAGACTTAGCCACAAACACTACTATTTCCATTTTTACACATATACACACACACACACACGATATGCAGCCTTATTCGTTCAAGGGTGTTTCTTCAACTATGGGCATTAGTGGCCATGTGGACCAAAAACTTTTCTCACTGGTTTATTTAATTTGTAAACTAACAGCAGACATACTGTGCATGCATCAGTAGAAGACTATAATTTTCTAAAAAAATCTAAAAAAAAAAAATTATAAAAAATAAATAAATAATATTTTTTTAACCACGGAAATGTACATTTCATGGCATTTCTATTTTTGTAAAGATATGTTTATTGGGAATATTCATAAAATTGTGTAGTATGCAAAAGTACTAAGAATATCAGAATATTCCTTTTTTCTTTTAACAGTTAGCAAAAAATTTGACAAAAAATACAATGAACACCCCCCACCAACCCACACATGGTATAATCGTCTCAAATGTTTGTCAAAACATTTATCACAACAATGTTAAATAGAATTACAATAATTCACGATAATAAAAATTAAAAACAATAATGTCCAGAGATGAAGCAAGAAAATAAGAGAAAGGAAAAATACACAACAATTAATATACAAACTGGTCAATCATTAAAGCCTAACAAAGGTAGTGCATCAAGAAAAGGGGCCCAAATATTGTCAAAGTCTGTGGGTTTTTGCCTAACAGAATATAGTATTTTCTCAGGGGTACTATAAGATAAAAAGCTCATTAATCCAGTGTTTTTGCTCTGGGGGGTTCGCAGATTTCCAGTTTTTAAGTATGCATTTTTTAGCTGCAGTGCTTGCAAGCTAAATAAAATAGCCTTCATGATAGGTCATGCGAAGTGAACTGATATCACCTAGTATCCAAATTTTAGGATCAGGCTCAATATGATTCTTTGATATTTCAGAAATTGTTGCAATAACATACTTCCAGAATGTCTCTAAGGCTGGACAACTCCAGGGCATATGAAGAAGAGTCCCAGTAGATACAGTGCCTTGCAAAATTATTCACACCCCTTCATTTTTTTTTTCACACATTTTTTTGTTGCTGCCTTATGTTAAACTGCTTTAAATTACTTTTTTTCCATATCAATCTACATTCCATACACCATAATGGTAAAGCAAAAAACTGGTTTTTAACATCTTTGTAAATGTATTAAAAATAAAAAACTTAAATGATTCCATTGCATAAGTACTCATATCTGGGACAGTTGAAATTTAGCTCAGGAGCATTCATATTGCTTGTAGATGATACTACACTTCGAGTGAAGTTAACCTGTGGCAAATTCAATTGAATGGGTATGATTTGGAAAGGCACACACATCTTAATAAAAGGTTAATGCATATTAGAGCAAAAACCAAGCCCAAGGTCAAAAGAACTGCCTGTAGAGCTCAGAGACAGGTTTGCATCAAGCCACACATCTGGGGAAGAGTTCAGAAAAAAATTCTGCTTCATTGAAGGGTCACAGAAGCATGTAGTCTCTGTTACCCTTAATGGAAGAAGTTTGAAACAACCAGGACTCTTCCTAGAGAGGGCCTCCTGGCCAAACTAAGCAACTGATGGAGAAGGGCTTTGGTTATAGTGGTGAACAAGAACCTGATGGTCACTCTAGTTGAGCTCCATGATCATATATGCAGATAGGAGAAACCTACAGAAGGACAAACACCACTGCAACTAGAACTCTTCCTAGAGCTGGCCTCCTGGCCAAACTGAGCAACTGATGGAGAAGGGCTTTGTAGCTGATGGTCACAGTTAGGAGAAACCTACAGAAGGACAAACATCACTGCAACACTCCACCGATATGGGCTTTATGGCGGTGTGGCAAGACTCAATCCTCTCCTCAGTGTAGACACGTGAAAACACACTTAGAATTTGCAAACAAAAAAGCACCTAAAGGACCCTCAGACTGTGAGAAACAAGATTCTCTGGTCTGATGAACCTCAATTCCAAGCATCATGTTTGAAGGAAACCAGCTCTGCCACACATTTCAGTTCAAACAACTTGTAAAAGTGCATGTAGCATTATATGACCCCTTTCAAAGCAGTTTAGCATAAGGCAGCAACATAACAAAACGTGAAAAAAATGAAGGGGTATGAATACTTTCGCAAGGCACTGTATTTTACATCTTTGACACATGGCAGAGATCCCACCATTAAGTTTGTTTAGTCTTTAGGGGGTGTAATATGTTCTATGTAAGATGTTAAATTGAATTTGTCTGTGTTTGGTGGATACCAATACCGTTTGTGACTTTTCTAGAAGAGTACACCAATCATTAACATCATAAGAACACTCCAGATCCGATTCACATTTTTGCTTTGTTGAAAATCTTTGGTATGCTGGAAGATTGTTAATAAGAATTCTGTATATAGAAGATGTTAAGCCCTTTGTAGAGGTATGTCTGATATCGAGCAGTCTGTCTTCAAATAGGGATTTTTCAGATATATTAGGGAATGACTCCAATGATTGACTTCTAATCCAGTGTCTTATTTGTAAGTACTTAAAAAGGTTATGCTTAGGCAAGTTAAATAAATCAGATAACTGATATAACTTCCCAAATATAAGAATGAGAAGAGGAATTCAAGTTAGTTTCTAAGTACATATCAATGTGATTATTCATAAAAGTAATAAATTCTGGGTTTTTCAACAGATAGCCCCTGAATCTCCATCTATAAGAAGCAGGTTCAGGTGGGCCCACCTCAAATTCCATCTTTATGGGATTATGATCGGAAAGAGTAGCTGCTAAATAGGAGCAAGCTTTGACTTTTGACAAATTAATCTGTGGTGTCAGAAACATATAAATTTCATGGCATTTCTAATTATGTTTTTGCTTAATAACATTCTATGGTGCAAATGTAAAATTTTTTTGCAATAAACTTCTTTGTCTATCAGCTAAAGCTAAGCTATTCAGTGGAAAAAATTATTTTCACACAATTTATTACATATTATCATAGAAATATAAAAGTAGTAAAAAAATTGTAAAAACGGAATACTTGGTACACAAATGGCACTTGAAAAACTCAAAATATATGAATACAATTAAAAAAAACACACACACAAAATGGGGCGTTTAAAGATATATGAAATATGGGGCAAGGCCCGTTTCAATAGAAAAATGTGTCTTTAGAGAATAAGGAATATGTTTGATGTGATCTTTATAAAACTACAAAGTCGTCATAAAATACATTAAGAATTAAATAAAAAATAAAAATAAAAAAATACAAATAAAAAATACAAATAAAAAATATATGTTAAAAGCAATACAACAATATATTAATGATAATATATTACATAATATAATATTAAAATAAATACATAATAAAATTAAATTAAAAAGGAAATAAAAATATTTTACTTACTTTTTTAAAGTAATACAATAAAAAGAAATAAAAAACTAAATAAAATAAAAAAGAACATTTATTTTATTCTATTTTATAAAAGGTATTTATTTAAAAAATCCCCAGGATATAAAAATGCAATTAGTCACTCTTCACAATAAAGAGCTTGTTTGCCTTATGCCCGGTTCAGACTACACGATTTTAGCCCGATTTCGCCACGATTTGCTTGACGTAGGGTGTCGTGGGGATTCGTAAACGACAATGGGCTTCGGGACGCAAGTTTCCATCTTTTCAGCACGTGTAGTGTGTCATAGTGGACGACAACCGATTCCACGTCTGCGATGCTTCACGACATCACGACAGAAACACTAGCATTTTTTTTCCGTCATCCACGACGAGTTCTGTCACATTGGTGACGTTGACCAATAGCAGCACAGAAGCTCTTTCATACACAGGTTTCAAACATGGCAAAACGAAAGAGAGATGATGGTGCTGCTAGGTGGAATTATGAGATGGAGGAAAGGTTCGTGGAGCTGTGGCAACAGTACTCCTGCCTGTATGATGTGTCATCGAGGGACTACCACGACAGAACAAAGAAAGAAAAATAAAAAAAAAAAGTCGCTAGTTCCGCCTTCTCGATGACATCACACGCGACGTTAAAGACGACACGCGATGAATGGTCGGGAAGCAACGTGTAGTCTGACATGTTTCTTGTCCACGACACAAGATTTCAGGAGTCAAAATTGTGTAATCTGACAGTGAATATCGTGACCGACAAAAATATCGTGTAGTCTGAACCCGGCATTAGCATAGCAGTACTTACTGTTTCCCTG
Organism: Sinocyclocheilus anshuiensis; assembly: GCF_001515605.1. NCBI lineage: Eukaryota > Metazoa > Chordata > Actinopteri > Cypriniformes > Cyprinidae > Sinocyclocheilus > Sinocyclocheilus anshuiensis. The sequence goes on from NW_015547636.1 coordinate 299,591, forward strand.
TTAGCAAAGGTCCTGGTTGATTACATTTTTCAGTGAATTAAGGAAGGAAGCAAAGAGAAAGAGAAGGTGAGAGAACAGTAATAGCACCTCACACTGTCTATCACACTGTTACTTTGTTCACAGCTAGCTAACACTCACACAGTACCTGCTAAAAACTGTTCACGCGGACACGGACACTGCGATTAATCACATCTGCTTCAGGCTACCAGACGCATTACTAACCGAGGCTTTACATACAGTAAGATACAACTCTGTCTCTGATAACCTCGATTTCACTGGGGAAATATAAAAAGCATGCCCTAAGGGGTCTGAGTGTAGAGGACATGTGGTTTAGGAGAGAAACGTAGGGGTCAAAGGTCAAGTGTCTTGCTCAAGGGTAAAACCTGGTTCTCATGGTGTTGGGGGTGGCCTAACTAAACAAAGTTTATCTTGTGCAGGATTTGGTGAAGCCGACGACTCTCATGAACAGTCACTGCCTGCTCTGTAACATCATGGCCGTGTCCCTTCAGCTCTCCTCCGAGAGCCCGGGCCAAACCTCTGTGGCTTCTATTTATACCCGTGAGTGGTGAATGTGTGACCGAAATGCCTGTCAGTGCTCTTTGATAGCTATATATTCTCATCTTTTAACTGTCTACCTTCCACTGTGCTGTTTTTATGAAAATATGGACCTTTTGGAAGCTCAACAGAAGTGAAAATTATATCGACATTATTATTAGTAGTGTTTGCTAAAAAGCCATCCAAGATATAGATGAGTATATTACAGATTTAGAGAAATTGAGCATTACATCACATGTTCACCAATGGATCCTGTGCAGTGAATGGGTGCCGTCAGAATGAGAGTCCAAACAGCTGATAAAAACATCACAGTAATCCACAAGTAATCCACACACCACTCCAGTCCATCAGTTTATGTTTTACGAAGAGAAAAGCTGCGTGTTTGTTGTTTTTAACAACAAATGTTTTTAACTTCAAACAGTTGCTAAAATCCAAGTCCTCTATCCATAATATCAATTTAGTTAAAAAGTCGTCTTGTCTGAATCAGGAGAGAAACATGCACAGATCAAGCACCGTTTACAGTCCAAAATGGTTCTAAACAAATATGTTGGTGGATTTTGATATGAGAGGACAACAAGGGATGGACTTTTTCAATGGAGGAAGCGTTATTATGGATTTTGAAATCTGATTTTGGCCAGAAGCAATGCATAGTTGAAAGTTACAAACGTCTTGATGGATTGGTTTCTTACAAACATAACTTTTCACTTCACAAAACATTAACTGATGGACTGGAGTGGTGTGGATTACTTGTGAATTATTGTGGTGTTTTTATCAGCTGTTTGGACTCTCATTCTGACGGCACCCATTCACTGCAGAGGATCCACTGGATCATCTACATCTTGGAAGGCCTGAGAGCAAGTACTTTTTCAGATAATTTTTATTTTTGGATGAACTATTACTTTAAATGATGTACATAACTAATATTAACAAACAGAACTTTATTGTAAAGTTTTCAAATCCCAAGTATTAAACTTTGTTGCATGTATTTTTCTTTGTTGAAATGGTTTCTCTGAAACACCTGAAATAGTTCAATCCTAAAGCAACAATCAATGCTAAATAAGGAATTTTCCTACTCAGTCTGTGTTGATTTCATAACCTCCACAGCACGAAATATGGTCGTAATTATGAATTAAATATGAAAATCTGCAAAAACCAATACAGAAAGACTTTTATGGGATCCTAACAAGAACCAGAACAGTAAAGCTTCATCAACACAGCTCCCAGTTGCTCCATTGACTGACTCCACTGTTTATTTCCCCAAAGGCTCCAAATCACATTACCCTACAACAATAAGGAAAGTGTAGACCGTGTCGAAATATTACACAGGGCTGATAAATCAACATGCTAAAGTGAAATTGTAATCAGATGAACTCTCTGCTGCACTGCCTTTCCTTTTGTATTTGCAATTTCAGACCATTTAATAAAAATTAACTACTTGAAGAAGGAATTGTTCTGTTTCCAATAGAATGTTCCTTGAGCAGCAAATCAGCCTATTAGAATGATTTCTGAAGGATCATGTGACAATGAAGACTGGAGTAATTCAGGTTTGCATCACAGAAATAAATTACATTTTAAAATATATTCAAATATGCCAAAGTTTATGGATTTGTTCAGTTCACTAACACTAAATACTAATTAGTACTGTGTAGCACTAACAGACAGATGACCTTCAGACCCACACATTTATGCATCAAAGTGTGCAAACATACAATTTTCATAATTCATAATATTGGAAATGAAGACACACATTCAGAATGGAAACAAGCACCTCAGAGTAATCTAATCTCTCCACCAGATGGCTTTTATATGAGCATGTGGGCATTTATAAACGTCTTAAAGGGTACGGCTGCCGAATTGAAGGCATAGCTGTGCTGCCATTGTTCCAAAAGCTGAGGTCAGCAAAGCATTTATGAAGGCCAGGATTTAGGTTTTCACATTTCTATCTGATCAAATTTCTCTCAATCACTGATCCTGCCAAAACGAATCAGAACTTTTAGAGAAGCTTGAAAAACAATATAAGAGATTTATCCTTCAAGTTCTGCATTGCGTAGGTTGCAAATAGCAATATTACAGAAAGCCTGATTTGACTGAGCACAGAATGTGTTACTCAGCAATGAAGATGATATTATGAGTGGAGCACAATAGTAACCGTCCACTTTTTCAATTACCTTGAACCCGGCCGTATTTTTTCCATTCATTTTCTCCACTGGGACTTTTTTTCAGCTATAAAACATTAAAGGGGTCCTATTATGCAATTTTACAAAGTCTTGATTTTGTTTTGAGGGTGTACTAGAACAGGCTCTCATAGGTTGTTCGACAAACATTCTTTTTCACATATTTTACATTATTACAACACCTCTCTCCCAAGTCTGGCACGAACGGCTCGAATAGTTCCTGTATCAAATGAAGGCCCGCCTTCTGAAATACGAAATGTGTTGTGATTGGTTAGCTGGGCCAGTGTGTGTTGTGATTGGTTAGCTGGGCCAGTGTGTGTTGTGATTGGTTAGC
>NW_015547636.1:302813-317399 GCF_001515605.1 Sinocyclocheilus anshuiensis
CAGTGTAAATATTGCGTCAAAATCAAATCAATTTGAGCGCGATTTAAACCCGGATGATTGTGACCACTCTAAGTTTGTCTGCCTTGGGAAAGCTAGCGTGTCTACGGCATAGTGATAACACTCGTTGCCTTCTGTAGTGTAGCTCAACCAGGTCTCGTTCCATTCGTCGATATTTGTGATATCACAAATCCCGGAAAATATGCGTTGTAGTCCAAACGAGTCATTCGTTGTAGTTTTTGAAAAGTGATTTCTGTTAAATAAAACATCTCCTTTTGAACTGGACTTTGAGCTTTGTAACTTTGCAGATCTTTTTTATGCTCAAACAGCAACATTACAGACTAACTAAAGTTGAAAAAGTGAAAAAGCATAATGGGACCCCTTTAAAGGGGTCATGAACTGATAAATCAAAATTCCCCTTAATCTTGATAAATAAGAGGTCACTCAATCTGTAAGTTTCAGAACTCAAACCTTTCTCGTTAGTCTAAAAACCAGTTTATATTGAAGCCAATCTGCCAAAACGACAGCTTGTGGAATGTACCACGCTATGATGTAATAGTGTGGATAAGCACCGCCTCCGCAGAAGATCAATGCCTGCTTCTACATCGCTGCCTGTTTAGCCCCGCCCACCAATTCGCACACATAGTAGGTAAATGGTAATGCAGGTCTACACAGAAACCAAACGATAAACTTTATTTTTAATGAAGTGCTCGTTTACTTCCGCCACGCCTATTCAGGACAGAAAATAGCCTATTACTTCTAAATTATGATGTTTTGATCTAAAAATCTTGATAACATTATAAGTGGACCTCAGAGAACAGTACAAAATAAAAAAACAAAGGCAGTTCATGACCCCTTTAAACAAACAGATAGCTCTAAGATGAATCACAACATTACAGATTTTAAATAAATAAAAAATAATCAGAAAAACTGAGGCACAAAACCATGAAGCACTGTCAAGTGACACAAGAAACAAATATAACATATATAGTCAAATTTGGCTCACTACATATATTGCAAGCATAATTGATCAATTTATTGCATTTAGATATGCTTAAATACATACACTACAGATCAAACGTTTGGAATAATTTCAATTTTCTTTTTTTCATCAGAGCTGCATTTGTTTGATCAAAAATAGTTAAAACAGTAATCTTGTGAAATATTTTTAAAATTAGTTTTATTTGAATATATTTACAAAAATATTTTAGCCTATGAATACATGTTATGAATAATTATTTTTTATTGAGTAGCAAATCAGCATATCAGAATGATTTCTGAAGGATCATGTGACACTTAATACTGGAGTAATGATGCTGAAAATTGAGCTTTGCATCACAGGAATTAATTTACATTTTAAAATATATTCAAATAGAAAACACATTTTAAATTGCAATAATATTTCACAATTTTTTTTACTGTATTTTCGATCAGATAAACCCTTCTTTCAAAACTATTAAAAGTTCCTAATTATTCCAAACTCTTTGACCGCTATAGTGTAAGTTGTTTGGGAGTTATTATTATCAGCAGTGCATCATGGGAGTGGGCGGTCCGGTCGCTTCTGAGCAATTTTGCCGTAATTTATCACACTTACTTGAGGTTTGCACATAAACATAAAACATCATCTAACAAGCCGGGATTGGGCGGTAGGTCTGTGTTACTGTTAAAAATAATTTTCTCTGAGAAGTAAACGAGTGGGATTTTTACTTCCGGAGGCCGGCTGTTGTGCTCTACTGCACAGCAATCAAACTAGGATGAGTTAAAGTAAACAATGTATTATCCGTACTCTGTGTTTATAAAAGAAGCCAAGAGGGTCATGGGTAAGACTCTGGTTAGCTTCTTTAAGGTTTAGAGAGCCATTACAGAGTCGGTTTCCTTCATTCCCAACCTATATAAGGATACCTCTCGAGGACTGTTTCTTTAATGGTGCTCTGGAGATTTACAAGGAGTTTGGTTCATTCACACAAGTGTAATTCTCCACAGAGCGCCAGGCCGAGCAGCCAGACAGACTTCCTACTCATCTACCGAGTTGGCCGTTGACCAATGAGAACTGCTGCGCTTTCACGCGGTCATAATAACAGCACTTCAGCCGCTCTGAACCATCAGAAGTGAAAGAGCTGGAGTTTTCCCTCGTGATAACTGTCTGGGAGGAGATAAGATTGTCTTCCAAAACTATGTGACAATGATCATGGGAGTTATGGGGCTGATCCTACTCGGGCTGCGTTACGCAGAAACACACCCTTTTAAGAATAGACAGGTCCAAGTTTTTGCAACACGTTCTTCCCTCACATTCCAACATTTTCCAGCGAAACTCCTTCATCCAAGGCAAACAGACTCTGAGACAGAAAACATGGTGTGAAATATGGTTTCTGCCATTATTTCTACAACAGGATCATATATTCTTATGAATAATACATGATGAATGAAGACAAGCTCAAGTTAAAAAAAGTACTGTGGTAAAATCATGGTGCAGTAATGGTATGAAATGATAATATCACCATAGTACTGAATGATTACCATATTCATGGGGATCATATTTGGGGTAAGTTGTGTTTTTTTATTAATACTTAAATTAATACTTTTGTTCAGCAAGGATGCATTAAATTGATCATGACAGTAAGTACATTTATAATGTTACAAAAGATTTGTATTTCAAATAAATGCTGTTCTTTAGTTTTAAACTTGCTATTCATAAAAGAATCCTGAACTGTTTTCAATGTTGAAATGTTTCTTGAGCAGAAAATCTGCAGATTAGAATGATTTCTGAAGGATCATGTGACACTGAAGACTGGAGTAATGATGCTGAAAATACAGTTTTGCTTCACAGGAATAAATTACATTTTAAAATATATTAAAATAGAAAACATTTTAATTTGTAATATTATTTCACAATTTGACTGTATTTTTGATTAAATAAATGCAGTCTTGGTGAACATAAGAGACTTCTTTCAAAAGCATATAAAAATGACTGACCCAAAACTTTTGATAAATAAAATCAATGCAAAAAATGTCACATGAAATTAAATTCTCTTTTAAATTGCAAATCTATTAACAGACGCTTGAAGAGCATTCAAACACATTTGATACAGCTGTTATATTGATTATACCAGATCCAAGTGAGTTTAGGGTAACAATGCATGGACAAAAGCTCGATGACCCCATCTGTTACAGTCATATGCAATGAGGATAAATATGCTTCAAAATAACAGCAGATTAAAATGCCCACATGCTATTTTTATGGGTGAAAATGGAAACGGATCCCGTTCACAAGTCTTAAGTGAGATCATTTCGCTGCTCTTGTGTTAAATCAGCCACAGACAGTGCTATTTCTACTCCACATTCATTCTTTCTTCTTTAACCTCAACATCATATTATTTATGATGTGCTGGGGTACATTCATTTTTACTGAATTACACAGTCTGACTAAGCAAGATATCATCATGCATTGCAGAAGAACAGCTATTTAAGCCATGCAAATATTTTATGATTTCAATTCAAACAAATATTACAATTTGAGATTAACCTGAATAAGAACATAACATTTGGTTGCCATTGACTTCCATATGATTTTTTCCATACTATGGAAGTCAATGGCTACCAGCAACTGTTTGGTTAGTTTTGTTCAACACAGAAAGAAAATAAGATTTTGAACAACCTGAGTGTGAGAAATTGACAGAATTTTAATCCCTTTAAAACCACCATACGGACATGTGAACAACTTGATTTTCACCACAGGAGCTCTTTAAGGGTAATAGATTGAGCAAACGCCACGAGTTATTAAAGAAGACCTTCACCGAGTCTGACTCTTCATGTGTTTGGCCTTCCAGTGCATTAAACACCACTGACACGTTTCTGAAAGCCGCTAGCGAGTTGGTGGTCAGCACAGATGCGACCCACTGAACTGAACTCCAGACGCATTTAATTGGATTTCACAGTGCAGTGCTTGAGTAAATACCCCAAAAACTGACAGACCCTCAAGTAAACACACATTCGAGTACAAACAAGGCAGCGTAGGCACCAACAAGAAACCCTGGTCGGGCTTCAAGGTCTCCACTGTTGCCTTATCAGCAAGTGAGCAGCGGAGCATATGAATATCATTACATGCATAACAAACATCTGACGAACTGCATCGCCAACACACGTTTATCTACATACATTACTGTGGCTGCTGCAAACTGGAATATATTGCACTGTATTCTCAAGATACACACTGCATGCTCTTTATACAGGAGTATTATCTCCTTTTAAATGGGAATCGCATGAAAATGTCACTGAACGTAGGGCATTGATTTAGTGACACGCCGTCCTCTGAGACAAACGTGCGGTGGCAGGATAATACATTATGCCACTTTGACTGATGACCTTGTCTTCAGATACATCCATTCAGAGCACAGTTGCTTCTATGCGGTGTAGGATAAATAAGAAGAATGCTGATTTCTTTTGGTAATCATTAAAATGAGCTTGGCCTCCCCTTAATGTAGTGTAAGGGTGATTTTTCTGGGACTCAATCGTACAAGCGCCTACACAATATGCTAAACACAAGGACTGGAGTGGTGGCATTTTTCTAGTCTTAAAGGCATCCGGAGTCAAAGCTCGCTCTCAGAGAGAAAAACATCAAGCATTCCAAGTATTCAACATCTATGTCTACGTTTACATCAACACATATGTGTTACTTTAGATTTGGATTTTATCCAAAGCAGTTTACAGGGTCACAATGTGTGCACATTTACTCTATGTAAGCATTACTTATGTCTGTTGTTAACACATTATCATAATATAGCTGGGTTGTCATGCGACTGAGTTGTGACTTATCGGTCTGAAGTGTTGGGGTAAGAAAAATTTAGCAAAAAACGTGCTGTCCTCCTGGAGTCACAAGAGGTTAAGTGTCTTACTCAAGGACACAACGGTCACAGTTAACGGATCTACCCTTGTGGGGTTTGAACCTGCAAGCTTTGGTTTACCAGACCAGGGCTGCGTTTCCCAAAAGCATCGTAAGCTTAAGTACATCCTAGACCCATTGAAACCAATGGAGCTACGAACAACTTAAGCTTACGATGCTTTTGGGAAACGCAGCCCTGATCCTTAGCTACATATACTGTATAGGTCAATGATGCTTGTTTTTTGTAGTCCAGATCTATTGAATTATACAAAAAAAAAAGGCAATTAATATGAAAAATGACTCTAATGCACCTTTTCTATGATAAATGTTTTCCATTTCTGCATTAAAAGGTACTTTTGATATTTTTTCAGCAGCTTTAAAGTAAAAAATGTCAAGATGATGTAACCATCCAGAGATTATAAGACAAAATGTTATTAAAATAATAAAATTCTTGTTGAAAGAAATGTTGATTCTTCATAAGTAGTTAGGCATAATATTCCATTTAGTAAATTATTACTTGTAAAAAAAAAAAAAAAAGAAAAGAAAAAAAGAAAGAAAAGCTACGTAAATCAGCATAATCAAAGTAAAAAATTGTAAAATAGTTAAATATGCCAATATTAAAAATCCTATAAAATATATTAATTTATTTTCTTTAAAAAAAATCTAAGAAATTAGGTGTTAAAGTTGAAATTAAAACTGTAATATTTCACAATATTACTTAAATATTTTACAGTATTTTAATTAAATAAATGCAGCCTTGGTGAGCATAATAATTTTTTTTAAAAACCTTGGAAAAAGAAAAGCTTACTCCAAGTTGAGCAAATTTGATTTCATATATTAATACTATAATAAAAACTTCATCCAAATCAGTGAGGCATAACCAACACGCAGGAAGCCATTTTGTTGTCATGTGACAAGAAAACCATCAAAACAGACAGGACCTCATGACTGAAAATATCATATTTGACCTTTTAATGAAAAGTCATGTTCAGGTCAAATGCAGTAATCTTGAAGAAAAATTTAAGACATTTATGATTCAAACTTGAAAAATATATTTGAAAACGGATCATTTGACATTTTAGAGTTATTCATTCACATTTGATGTAGAAAACGGCATAAACTTTTCTAAATACTACTTTTCCAAGAAGTTCGCACATTAAACTTTCTCCTTCTCCTTCCTATCATCCTTATTTGTCACTGACACACCTGCATTTGCATACATCAATGTCACCTCTGTTATTTGTAGTGATGCTTTGGCAGAACTGCATGCGAAACGCTGAAACTGAAAAGAAATGGCACACACATGTCAGAGCATGATCTAGCCTTAAATAAGCTCCAGACTCACCTGATCTGCGCAGGGCAGGCTGTGGACTGGGTAACCCGCTGCTGATGTGGTATGAGAAGCGCATGCTTTTGAACTGGCTGGAATAGGAGGATGAATTGTGCGGACTGGAGCTGATGAGATGAGCGCTCTTGGGTCGATTCAACTGCATCCCTGCCTGCGAAACCCTCACGCAGGCATATAGGACACAAGACGCGGACGGTTTCCAGGGAAAGGGGTTTATAATCCAGGTCCAGCTATAAAAGCCGAATCTTCACAACAGTCCAGGTCCAAAACCACCAGCCACTCTCGTGTCCCGAGGTCGTCCTCCTCCTGTAGATGCTGGAAAGGGTGAATCAGGCGGATCGATCCCCCCTGATCAGCCGGTGGACAGTAAATCCGAGCAGAAACAGCCATCAACGATCAGTTGAACCAGAACCACATACAAGTCCAAGCAAGTGTGATAGAAAGAACTCCCAACGCGCAATGACCTTTATGAAAACCAATCATCTTCTTATGGCATTTGCAGTAGTGTTGCGGTCACATAATGTACAGAAGCAACGAATAACGTTAGAAATCCATAACAGAAGATAATAACATTATAACATGACGCTTCCAAAGCAAAAGAGCTTCGAAGAACCACATTGGCTGTGTTAGTGACACTCGCGTTTTAAAACGAACTTTCCCAAACTTCTTGTTGCGGAATGTAAACGGCGCCGCATATTGTCGTTATTATTCCGACGGCTTCCCCGCCGTTTCCTTTCGGTATAACCGTATCCAGAAATATGCACAGTCAGCTGCTTCAAACACGATCCACATTCGCCGTTTGAAAACTCCTCCGGCTGTCGGCGTGTATTTTAAGCGGGACCCCCAAACAAAACAAACGTTACAATGTCGCAACGTTCCATTGTTACAATGTTGCAGCGTTACAATTCTGGTCGCTCTCCACCGGTTGCTCGTCTGTTCTTTTGTGGGACTCGACAACGCCAAAGTGTGTTAAACTGAGAACCACCTCCTCCTTCTCCTCCTCCAGGACATATGAAACCGAGCTTCACCCCCCTTCCATCTCTCTCTCCTCTTTTCCCAAAGTCTGTTTCTCATTTTTTTTTTCTCCCTCTCTCCATTTCCTAAGGGTCTGTGCTTGAAATCTGATGCAAAAGAAAAACTTTCAAAGGATTTGAACGTTCCCCCTTTCTGAAAAGAAACCCCTGTGTCCTAATCGGGAAGCTCGTTTATATTTCATAAATTAAACATTTACACCCCATAAAAAATGTGTATTTTGGAAGAGAGCTTAAGTGGTTGTAAACATGGACTCGTCCCATTTGACCTACATTGCACCAGTAGCTCAGGTTGAGAAGACTTCAAGGAGAGGAGGGAAAAAACCTGAACTTTTAACCAGTTTTGAATTTGGGTGGATCTAATTGGTTGTCATCAGGTTAATACCACTCCATTGTCCATAAAACCTTTAATAGCCAATGATGAATGCATTGTTTTGAGTGACACATTACATTTAACTCCATTTAATATCTTAATAAATCAAAACCACAACATATCCATATCATAATAAATAAAAATTAACAAATTAAAGGAAGTAAATAAATGACTTTTTGGTAATGACTTATGGTAATTTGTAGAGAAAATATGCTTAATTTGTCATGAAAATTATATCACACAGCAAAAATAAATAAATGCTAGATGTCAATTTCTGTAAGCAATAAATAATTTATAATTTTTTAAAATTAATTTAATAATTTATGATCTTGGAGTAATGTCCATGACAGGTTTTGTGAGATTAACCTGGCTTCTTGCCTTTCTGTCAGCAGTGTGAACCTTCTGAGTGTGTTTTCCCATAAATGAACATGTTATGGGTGGAAAGGGTGCCATCAAATTCGGCAATGTTTATATAAGTTGAGTTCGTACAGGCCGAGTCAGTAGATTCTATCCAGCTGCAGGACTGAAACTCTTCACACATCTCTCTATGCAATACATTTTTTGCACGTTTATCATCACTGCTTAATCATTGGAGGTTTAATGACATACAGACCATTCTAAATCTATTCCTGCATCTGTCATATATATAGTACAGAATCCAATCCACTTTTAACTTAAAAAGAGCAAAAAGGACCTGCCCACCACTAACTACTGTGATGACAGTATTTGACTAAGGAAGGTGGTTCGATGAGCCCTTTCTATAATTGCTGGCGTTAATTACACAGTTTGACCATTAGATGTCAGTCTTGCTTATAAAGTCAGACACACAATTACCCTGCTGCGCTTGAAGTAAAGGGCAAGAAGTTTACAGAGTTAAACCTTCAGTTGTTACACTGGAATTTATTTATTGGTTATGTAAAAACAACACATCTGAAAAAAACAAATATAATGTTTAAAAAGTAAAAAGGAAGCATACATTCAAAATGGATAAAATGTCTGTGATCTTCCATCTTTCAGAGGTTTTAGATCTCTTTAATGATCCGGAACCTTTGTTATTCACTGGATCAGATCTTTAGATGGCAATCAAACCTTTTTCTGATATTCTGCATCAGTCCTTCACTCCGCTAACTTCTGGACCATACAAAGATTTCCGACTTCTCAGGCTATACCTCGGCTGTTGGGGAAAAACAATGAGAATACATTAGCATACAGACATTTTCAATCAAAATACAGCTGGAAAAGCGTTTTTTGCAATAAACATCTATAATTATTTTGCTAGAAATGGATAAATATTATTGAGAAAAGTGCTAGAAATGTCTGTACATAGCTGAGAATTCATAAACTTCAAAAATGACTGACAAATTGTTTTTGTTGAACGAGTGAAAATTTTCAATATAATATTATTTCACAGCCCTGCATTTTGGAAAAAAAACCCTGCTGATTTGTGGAAAAAAAGGCCTAATATTACCTAATTTGATGATGAGGTGTTCAAAAACTTTCCATCATGTACAGCTTTTTCCACAAAATTTAGTATATATATATATATATATATATATATATATATATATATATACACACACACACAGTATATATATATAAAGCACTTATCAATAACAAAATCAAATTTCAAAACTAAAGGAGTGGAAAAACATGTCCAAACACTTACATAAACAGGTTTATAATTAAGCTTTATTCACAAAATCTGCAATTTTCTGTCACTCTATGGATGTAGTAAAACACCCAGAGATGTAGCAGAAAACAACTGGCTCATTTTCTTTTATCACTGGCCGTAATTCTTATCTTGAAATCAGGATTAGGCCTTCAACAATCAACACCCCAAAATCAATAAGAAACGAGTATAGGATTTCGTTCAGTAAATATGATGCAGTGCGGGTAATGTGTGTGAGGACCAAATTGAAATTTAAGTTACTTTCTAATAATCTTCCTGGAATGTAACCACGTTAGCTCATCATTAGATCATCCTTTCAAGATGTAAATTCAAAGCCACAAGTCCAAAATGAAAAAAAAAAACAAAATCTAAAATGAAAATGCATCAATGTCAATGTCCAGGGTCAATATTAAGTTCACTGTACTATGACACGTCAAAACTTCATCCCTAATTATTAAATAAGCTTCTAAAGTTATTTACTTTAAAGTTAATAATCTTCCTGGAAAGAAACCACATTATAAAAACATTCCTATAAAATGAATACATATATTAATGTATGTACAGCACCTCATTGTCATCCACCAGCACACTGTACACCGTGACAGAAGACGTCCGTGAACGAGACCCTGACGTGTGCCGCTGACATCTCTTCAGGGCTTCTGAGGTGCTCCGTGTCTCGTAATGTCTGACTGATGACAATACCAATTTACATTGGAAATAGGATGTTAGTTCAACAAATTAGAACACTAACTTAAATATTACTGTGAACTAAACCGTATTACATAACCACGAACTACGTATCTTATTAAAATCATCATTTGAGCTCAGGACACCTTCTGAAACATGCAGATAATTGATTAAAATGTCAGCTCTTTCAGAAGCAGCGCTTACTGTCTGGAGACACAGAGAATGTGGACAGGGCCGCATTCACGGCGCTAGAGGGATGCAGAACAACTAAACTGTCATCTCTCTCTTCCCACTTGCTCTGCCAGCGTTTAGGTCTGGACCTCTTCCATTCATCCACAGATGCCGAGAGACATTCTAGAAGGTATCATAAGAAAGATCAATAACAAATTCTGGAACTAAACCCTTTAAATGTCAAGGTACCTGCTTCTCTTGGAGATACCTGCTTTTTGCAAGGCCTGCTGAAGATCAGAGCGAGTCTCTTTGAGCTCCCTCAGAATTTCAAGACTCTCTCGGCTGATATTGCGGTAGCGCAGAGCGAAGTACAGCAGAACAAGGCAGCCAATTAGAACCATGGATTTTCTTAGAAGACCAACTAAAAAGGCGATTTTCTCCTATGCAAAAGAGAAACAATTCTTTTTAAGAATTGCTTAAATTCCACACTTTAAACCTAGACAACAATGACTATGTCAGTATTATGCAGTAGTCTTACCATCTGTTGAAAACCATGGTCCTCGCTTTCCAACACCGTCTTACAGATCATCCTTTCGAGGTATATATTCAAAGCCACAAGTCCAAAAAGGAAAAATCTAAAATGAAACATGATGCATCAATGTCAAAGTCTGAGTAATTTTATTAAAAGGGTCAATGTGACGTACAATGTACTATATGAAACACATGCAAAATTTAAGAAAAATTGTAATAATTAAATTAGAACTAGCTTCTAAAGTTGAACATATGGACACATGATGCCTACTACGGAAACACTCAAACTTCAAAACTTAAAATTAAAAATAAATTAAATTCGCTTCTAAAATGTCTTTTTCCAAATTTGTGCAAGTTTCTGACGTCAGACAGATGAATAAATTTCAACATATGCACACATGATGCCTACTATGAAACACACTCAAACTTAAGAAATGATAAATAAATTAAAATATGCTTTTGAAATGGCTTTTTACGAATTTGTGCACATGTCTGATGCAAGATATATGCATAAATTTGAACATATTCACAATAATGTCTGCTCTGAGGTGGGAATATTTGTCCAAGCAGTGCTGTTCCTGACTGTGTGTAGCACCTACTACTCTGCATATCGCAAGAAACACTAGCAACAAACAGCTAAGATCCCTGATCATTTCAGCCTGAGTGGAACATTTCAGTGTGGAGTGCTTTGTGATCATTTCACAAAATAATACAGGCTGTTATTAAAGGATAGGACAGTTAAAAACAATGCTGATCTAACAAAACCTACAACCTGAGACCAAAAGAGAAGCGCCAGTTCTTGTTTCACATGCAAAGAGTAGGTTTACATAGAAACATTATTTTAAAAAAAACTGCAGCAAAAATAAATAAAATATATATTTTTAAATTCTTTAGAAAAGGGCCAGTTAAGGGTCATGAAAAAAATATTTAGGTAAAAATACATTTTAAAAAAGACCCTTTTACTTATTTCTACAGCATCATCTATTCTAGAAGCACTGCACTGCCTGATCAGGTTTATACTCGCCTTGCTCCAGCTGTGCGCCGGACAGAAGTCAGAAGGAAAGATGCACCAAAGCCCAGGGCGTTGTAGAAGAGGGAACTAAACGTGTGCGTTTCAGACATAATGAAGCTCTGGAGGAAAGCTACACGGTTAAAGATTTCCGCAAATGCCACCTGCTGCTCCTGTGCAGAATGCCTCATCTCCGCAAACACATCTCTCAGGCCTGAAACATTTTAGCTCAGTGTGGATCACAGCACACAAGCAAAGAATGATGTAAAAGACGAGACATTTTGAGGTCAAGCACATACTTCACTTTGATTGGCATTGATTGCCTCATCTCTACAACATGCAAAAAAGAAGACATTTCTGTCAGGCTGAAATTATCTACAAAACAGTCTGAATGGAGTCTGCATGTTAAGTGGTTAAGAGTGAATTAATTCCAGAATAAGTTTAACTGCAGATACTTGCAAGAACTGACATAAAATAAGTGTAAAAAAAGAGTCAGCGATGACCTGAGAATCTAAATGATAAGAGAGAGGAGGATTGTGACATCTCAACCTGACCTTTGACCTTTACAGCTTGGAGCTGTAAGTAATTACAAAGGATGTATAATATATCGGTAGCATATTGGTTATTGGCAAATATTACACGTTTAAATACTGAATATTTCAGTGTGCATGCTCATTTCCCCAAATATTACATTTAAATTACCTCTGCTATAATCTAATACTCATTTAAAGTGAAACATTAAAAAATCAATAACACTGTAAAATATAATTTTATTAAAAATCAAAATGAATATCCATTTTTTTGTACTGTACATTATAATGCGATGCCTAAATTAGCAAGCCTATAAAATGTAATTTCATTTTATATAATTAATTTTTTTTTATTTTACCATGACCTTTTATCGGTAGCATATTGGTTATTGGCAAATATTACACATGTTTAAATACTGAATATTTCAGTGTGCATGCTCATTTCCCCAAATATTACATTTAAATGACCTCTGCTATAATCTAATACTCATTTAAAGTGAAACATTAAAAAATAAATAACACTGTAAAATAAAATTTTATTAAAAATCAAAATGAATATCCATTTTTTTGTACTGTACATTATAATGCGATGCCTAAATTAGCAAGCCTATAAAATGTAATTTCATTTTATATAATTAATTTTTTTTTATTTTACCATGACCTTTTCTTATTTAAATAAATGTATATTTTAACATTTTATTGCTAAAACTTTCACTTCCATCAGTGATTCTAAACCAGATATCATACTTCAATAAGCATACTTCCTTCTATTTTATGTATTGGCCATCACCTTGAGTGGAGTCTTGCAGGGTGCTCTTGAGTTCCTCTCCATTGCGAAGGATGCTTTCCTGGGATTTCAGTGCGGCACTTTGGGCCATGACCAGATCTTCTGCCATCCGCTGGGTGGAGGCCAACTGCTCCGCAACCCCCGCTGAACTCTCAGTCAACCTGAAACACAGATGAACATTGGCTCACATTAATATTTTATGCACATAAATACCTTTCATATTTAAAATATGCATCTAGGAACCTTTGTACCGGTGAATGGTGTTCTCAGCTCTTTGTTGCCAGCGCTCACTCTGCAAGTAATGGCATATACTGTGTGCATGGGTAAAAAACTCAGTGTAGGTGTTGAAGGCCACAGGATCCATGTCTTGGGTGCAGGTTTTGACATCACTATCTTCAGGACACTCTGGGAAACTACGACCTGACCTGCAATAAATTATTAGACACAGGCAGAAGACCATTTCATGTTGAATGAAGTCAAAACACTGTGGCTAAACTAGTGGTTCTCATCTGGTTTGTTCAGATACGATCATTGACAGCAGGGAAAAAATTATTCAAAATACAATGATTAAAAAATAATGTTAATGAAAATAAAATGCAAATAATGCATTTTTAATATACTGAATAAAATTAAGCCATATTAACAAATGAAGCCATATTAATTATTGATTTGTTAATATAGATACTTGCTGTTGCTTCAAATAAAATAAAAACATGATAGATAGATAGATAGATAGAACGCTAGCTAGATAGATAGAATGATAGATAGAATGATAGATAGCTAGATCGATAAATAGAACAATAGATTGAACGATAGAAAGATAGATAGATCGATCGAACAATAGATAGATAGAACGATAGATAGATAGACAGATCGATCGATCGATCGATCTGTCTATCTATCGTTCTATCTATCGATCGATCGATCGATCTGTCTATCTATCGTTCTATCTATCGATCGATCGATCGATCTGTCTATCTATCGTTCTATCTATCGATCGATCGATCGATCTGTCTATCTATCGTTCTATCTATCGATCGATCGATCGATCTGTCTATCTATCGTTCTATCTATCGATCGATCGATCGATCTGTCTATCTATCGTTCTATCTATCGATCGATCGATCGATCTGTCTATCTATCGTTCTATCTATCGATCGATCGATCGATCTGTCTATCTATCGTTCTATCTATCGATCGATCGATCGATCTGTCTATCTATCGTTCTATCTATCGATCGATCGATCGATCTGTCTATCTATCGTTCTATCTATCGATCGATCGATCGATCTGTCTATCTATCGTTCTATCTATCGATCGATCGATCGATCTGTCTATCTATCGTTCTATCTATCGATCGATCGATCGATAGATAGAACGATAGATAGATAGACAGACAGATAGAATGATAGACAGATAGATAGAACGATATATAGACAGATCGACCGATAGATAGAACGATAGATAGATAGACAGATCGATAGATAGATAGACAGATCGATCGATCGATAGATAGAACGATAGCTAGATAGAACGATAAAGATAGATAGATAGATAGATAGACAGACAGACAG
>NW_015547636.1:317650-317909 GCF_001515605.1 Sinocyclocheilus anshuiensis
AGATAGAACGATAGAATGATAGATAGATAGAACGATAGATAGATAGAATGATAGATAGATCGAACAATAGATAGATAGAACGATAGACAGATCGAACAATAGATAGAACGATAGACAGATCGATAGATAGAACGAAAGATAGACAGATAGATAGAACGATAGAATGATAGACAGATCGATCGATAGATAGGTAGAACGATAGACAGACAGACAGACAGACGGATAGATAGATAGATAGATAGAATCTGAGTCCTGCTGC